>NC_141886.1:27971605-28275459 GCF_030686135.1 Camelina sativa
AAGAATCACAAGATATGTGGAAATGTTGTTTCCATTAAAAAAAAAAAAACACCTTGAGTTCATCCATCGATATGCTACCTTCCGCAGGAACAGCCAAGAAAAGCTGTACCTCGGGGGATCCTTCCACAGCATATTTCTTCCCTTCCTCAGTCAAAACCAATGACTCTCGTCTAATGTCCTGCATAAAAAAAAAACAATGAAACACCACATTGCAATAATGCTTATGTAACCAACAATTAAACCCTGAAAACCAGAGATTCAATAAAGTGACTGTTCATAGCCATTCATGATCTCCTATAGGCTAAATCACTACTAAGACCTTACAATCTAAACCTCGCACAAAAAGCTACAACCTCATATAAATCCATAATTCTTCTTCTCCATCAGGCCAAATTCAACTTGAATAGAACGTGGCAAGTGGTGGTGGTACCTGAGTCTCGATGTAACGAAAAGCTTGTAAGCTCTTGACGACATTGACGAGTTCGTCGTGGTTAAGGTTATGTTCGGCGGCGAATTGACCGGAATCTGCGATATTTTCGTTGTTCTGCAGAAACCCTAGAATCGCCTCCTCCGCCATGTTTTCTCTTCCGGTGCTCGTATCTCCCCGGGTCCGCCGTGAATTTCAAAGAGCTCCGAGTTTCAATTTTTGCCCTACTCCACACGGAGAAATATATATATAGTAGATGTGGTCGAAGAACCTGTGGTTTGAAACAGAGAGTTTCGGTTTAGGGTTAACCAGAAGTGAGTGCATAATTGAAAACATTTTAAAACTATTGGGCCTTTTTATTATGTGACGGTAAATACGGGTCCTCGAGATGCAAATTTTATTCTATTCAACAGTTTCAATTTAAACGACATCGTTTTGTTATGAGATTCTCATCAGTTTTCGGCTATTTGCATGGGGAGTGCTACGTGGCATGTGGAGACGTTGCCAGTGTAACGAGTTCTTCTCTTCACCTCAACCCCACTAAAAACAGAATGCGAAAAAGAGAAAAAAAAAATCAAAAGAGATAACGAGAGGAAGAAGACGATGAGGAAGATGAAGCACTTGTCCACCGTTGCCAACGACGTCGTTCAGAGATGTTCACAGTATTTTTCTCCTGTCCCTTGATATATCTGTCTCTCTATTACAGATCTATATGTATGTTTTAATTTAAACAAGGTGTAATTAAGATGTTAACAGTGAAATTGAAACGTTGATCATTACAAAAATTATGTGATTAAGTGCAGTTCTATGGGATTTCGTTTCCTTTGATAGCCCAAAAGAATAGCAAAATCAGTTATAGCATCGTTTAAATTTGTAAATTTTTGTGATGAATGATGATTAATGATGTTGTAGGGAACTAGAGACATCCATTGATAAATTGGTGGAAGAGTTTGAATTTCAATGGAAGCCAGGGACTACCTCCGGAGGTACTTACTCGAAGAAGTTTGTGGAGTTTTGCAACTCAAAGGTGACAAGTCGGGTTTGTGAAAACATAGTCGAGAGAATAAAAGATGGTTCTTTCAGCCGTCTCACGTTCGATATGATGCTTGCCTGGCAACAACCTGACGCAGATGACAAGGAATCTTATAGGGTAAGTACTTAAATTGAAACTTGATATGATGATCACTTAATTTCTTGCTTCTGATCAAGTCGTTTAATTATGCATATTTTTTACTTGTGTTCAAAGGAAGCAGTAGGTAAAGAGAGTGAAGACAAGAGGATTCAAGCAACCCTATCCCCAGAGCAAGATGATATCTCTCTCTTTTATTCGGACATGATGCCGCTTCTCGTAAGCAAATTAACTTCTGTTGTAAAATCAAAAAAAAAAAATTAACTTCTGTTGTTTGAGGTGTGCATGTGACACCGATTAACTAATCATATGTCTATATTATTATATGTGAATTAATTAGGTTGATCATGAACCAAGTGTGGGTGAAGATGCCTTTGTCTATTTAGGCTCACTCATTCCTCTCCCTGTGGATGTCATCAACGGAAGATACACATTTGAGACTCTAACTGCTCCGACCGGCCACCAACTTCACTTTCCTGCTTACGATATGTTTGTCAAAGAAATACACAAGTAATTATTCTTATATATAGCGTAGTTAGTTTCTAGGCTTAATATAAATCATGTTCACTTTTCTTTCTAACAGATTTATTTTCGTTTTTATTTACGTGTATGATCAAGGTGTATGAAGCATTTACAAAAGCAAGCGAAGCCTAAAGGGATAGATTTGGCGGATGATGAAATTATATTGCATGTTGAAGGAACAATGGCGTCACAGAGAGTGGTTCGCCACATTAAAGAAACAAGCTGGCCAGGTTTGGTTTCACTATTGATAAGAAATAATATTATGCATAATGTGTCAAGTTTGATTCAAATATATACATGGACTAATTGGCTACTAGTTTCTCATCGGAATGTCTTGAATTTTTGTAGGTAGACTTACTTTAACAAACTATGCACTATACTTCGAAGCCGCAGGAATTATAAACTATGAAGATGCTATTAAGATAGATCTTTCCAAGGACAGTGAAAACTCTGCAAAGCCTATGTCAACTGGTCCATTGGGTGCCCCTCTTTTCGACAAGGCCATTGTCTACGAGTCTCCGGATTTGTAAGACTTTATACCATATTATGATGATTAATATTTCAAACCTCTCATTTTGCCATAGTGAGTAACCATGACTATATGTCATTTATCGGATGAGGACTGTATATTGTGAACTTGACGTACATATTTCCTGAGTTTGGATTCAATTTTGCTTGGTAGAACACAAAACTTAATTATGTAACATGTTGGCTCATTCATGTGTACATTTTCTTTTGATGCATATTTAGTGAGGATGGAATTGTCATAGAGTTTCCAGAGATGACAAGCTCAACAAGACGAGATCATTGGCTTATGCTTGTAAAGGAGATAACATTAATGCACAAGTTCTTGAGAAAATTCAATGTTGAATCTCCCTTGCAAGCATGGGAAGTCCAATCGAGAACAATCTTGGGAATAGTACGGTTGCACGCAGCCCGCGAAATGCTGAGAATATCTCCCCCGGATCCAAAAAAGTTTTTAATCTTTAGCTTATTTGAGGAAGTTCCAAAGGGAGACTACGTACTGGAAGAGCTAGCAGAGATTAGTCTAAAGGTGGGCACTACTAGAAATCCGTGTAGTGCTAGTTCCATATTGAAGAATATGAACATGGATCAGCTTGGTAACATGGTAAAAGAAGAGGGAGACAATACATGCAAGGAGAAGGGGGTAGTCACAGATAAAGAAGAAATGCTTGCATCTCTTGAAAGTGTAGTGAATCAATCGAGAGAAGAAGGAAAGGTGATTGAGAAGGCTAAAGCCACGACAGCGGAGCTCGAAGAAGAAGGGATTAGTGAAAGTGTAGCAGTTCTTATGGTAAGAAGTTTTTTATGATGTGTTGTTGGCCTAGTGTGGTAGGATAAACTTTAGGTAGGACTGAAAAATCGGATAGTCTCAAGTTCAGTTTTACATTATGCATGGAAAAAAAAACCAATTTCTTGGATCACCTAGAGATTCAATACGTGGTCCATTACTGTTTTAGACTGCCCATACCAGAAGTGATTGCTTATTTAATTACTGGTGTATCTAACTGACAACGATGAGGTATCTTGCAGGAGTTGCTGAGGCCGTTGCAAGACGCATTACCATGGTTCCAACAAGTGCTTTATTGGGAAAAGCCGTCTCGTACTCTGTTCGTTCTAGCCATTACTATTTTAACTGTCTACATGTGAGTTTAAAGTAACATATGTCCAACATGAGTAAAGTTTATGGTTTATATACCATTAATCAATAAACTATATTTTTATGTCACAGGGAGTGGATTGGTAAGGCTATAGCTGCTTGCTTAATAGGGGTGGTGGCTAAAATGGCTCAGGCTAGACATAAGATTGTCCATACAAAAAGTGAGGATGAGGTAACAGTGAGCACAGAATCTGACCAAACAATGACTGAGAGTATTGTGTCGGCTCAGTATGGCTTAATAAGACTTCACCAGTTGATGCAACATGTTAATGTCACCATCATGAAGTTGCGGTCCATATATACCTCCAAGGCTAGCAAGGTAGCCTATATCACTTATTGCAAAAATTGTTTTAGTTATATTCGCAAGTGTCTACTGTTTATGTTTTCTCTCTAACTCTTGGTCGTAGCATGCAAGCATGGTGATGGCATCGATGTTAGTGTTGGCAAGCTTCTTCGCGGTAGTGCCGTTCAAGTTGTTCATAATATTTGGTACAATATATTGCTTCGTAATGACATCAAGTGTGGGGAGATACATGAGCAACGATCAGAGTAACCGGAGAATGAAAGAGTGGTGGGATTCCATACCCATTGTCCCCGTTCGTGTACTTAACGCTTCGTCCAAGTAGTTTCTTCACCTAGTGTGAGGTACTACTAAGACGACTGTTTCTTTCTCTTTTCTTTTACATAAACAGTTTTCTTCTGTAAAATATTTCAAGCATACGTTACTACTATTATGATAATAAATAAAACATTGTATTAATATCTTTATTTTATTCTTATTCTAGAAACTAATAAAAGTTATAAATATGTTGATCTAGTTACTCGTCAATAGTTTTATATTCTTCTGCTTTGGGACCAAAAAAGTAGTGTTTTTCAAAAGAAAATTGTTGAATCTGGAGGTAAGTAAATTTGAAAAATCTCAAATTCTGTTAAGCGAGTCTTCAATGGTTGAAACGTAAACACATATTAGCTAGGAGATAACTCAACTTAAATTATTTTGACCAAATGGCAAATGGCACACCTTTTTTTATTGTTGGTTCACTTGGTTGTAGTCAACAGTTTGTCAGATTACTACGTAATACTAATCTTGTAAGGACAGAAATTGGTGTTTTTGACTTTTGTTTCATTAATTGTAGAGTTTGACTATCATCATAACACATATAGCATCAACATTAGTCAACAAATGGAGGTATTTTTAACTATTAAAAGATTGAAAAAATGGATTTTTTTTTGATCTAATGTAAAGATCATTGTCTTCCCAGAGTCATTTTAATCTATTGAGACACCTTATGTGTCAGTATAGGATTAGTTTAAAAAATTAGTGGAGGAGTTTATATTAAATTTGTATTAACTTTAAAATTACTTATTTTTTATTTTTTTGACAAATTATCAATTGAAAGTTAAGACACCCATTAGAGAGTATAAATAACGAGGATGATCTTATGTAAAGACCAAGTGAGCAAAACCATCAAAAAAAAAAAGGATCTAAACAAAAGAGAAGAAAAAAGGTTAGGTTTCTACAGAAAATGGAAAGCAAAAAATCTTCACATGCTTATGGAACATATTTTCTTCTGATATCAACCATTTTCTTGCTTTTCCTCTCACGTAAGTCATCAACTGGTTTATAAATTGCAAATACAATAACTGATTACCATTATTTTTTGTTTGTGATGATGGTGATCTTTGAATGTATGGTTAATTTTTGTTTTCCTTTTTTGTTAAATCAATTACAGAACAAGCAAATTCGTACCAAAAACTCATATGTCTAGATCTAAATATATCATGTGCCGAGTGCAAAAAACAGTGCGACGAGACAAGTTATGGAGGGATATGTTTAAATGAAGGCCTCAAAAATGAAACTTGTTGTTGCAAAAAAAGTCCTCCGCCATCGTATTATGATTCTAGCCCTCCTTCTTCAATATAAATCATTCATATCCTATGCTTGAATATGTGTGGAAATATCATATTGGAATATTTGTTCAACATATCAGATTTTACCTTTAAAAGGGGAAAAATCAACAAAATAAAGTTATTTCCATCATATTTGTTTTATCTCGTAATCTTGTATTTATAGAATGAAACATATCGTACATAGAAGCTCCTTTAAGATGAGTCAAAAAAGATTAACGCTAAATGTTACTGTCAAATTATATACTTTTTAGTGTTGAGCGTGATGGATTCTGTCGAGATTAATGGCTAGAAGAGCCATCATCTCGAGGGAGTGTGTGGAGAAAAGATCCCATATCTGATAGATGAGAAGGGACTTGAGTAATATATAAAAGGGTTAGAGCTTCTCCACTCATTGCCAATTGGTTTTGAGTTAGAAGCCCACAGTAAAACGCGAATTTAACATGGTATCAGAGCCTACACACGCTGGCCCGTTAATTAGTCTGGCTTGATCACCCCATTAATTGATGACCCAAAAGAAGGCCCAATTCCATCGAGATAGCTAAAAAAAAGAGCATTATCTCGAGGGGGCGTGATGGATTCTGTCGAGATTAATGGCTAGAAGAGCCATTATCTCGAGGGGGCGTGTGGAGAAAAGATCCCACATCTGATAGATGAGAAGGGACTTGAGTAATATATAAAGGGTTAGAATCTCTCCACTCATTGCCAATTGGTTTTGTGTTGGAAGCCCGCCCCAATTTAACAGAGCCAATTACTATGCATTTCACTAATACGTTAACAATTAACATTTGATTAGCGTATTTATTATAGAATTGAATTCCAATATCATTTAATTTGAGTGAGTATACAAACTGTAGAAATACTTTCGTGTAGAGATATGCTTGGCCAATCGATAAAAATTCTGAGCTTTGTACCAATCATAAGAAAATTTGTGGTCTTGCTTGCCACGATATTAGGAGAGGGATCCATATTACCTTATTAAGGTATTTTTTCAGCGAATCACATATTACGGGTTAATCGGGTTAAATGAGTTGGGTATTTTGGTTATTTGGGTTTTCGGATTGGTGGTTAGCATTGAGTCGCGTGGTTCTCGGTTTTTGAATCGCAAAAAAAACTGTCAAATTGAACTGAAACCGAATTCTTACAAGATCTAGCATGAAGCATTTTCTTGGGCATGCGACAACAAATGATGGTGTTAAGCAATTAATCAAATTGTTTTGTTATTATTTTTATTTTTTGAAAAAAATATCTAATAGAGTTATATTATTGTTCAAATATTTTAAATTGTTGGTATAATATAAGCAATTTAAACCATTATATAAGAATAATAATAATAATAAGTTTAGTTACATTTTTAAACCAGAATATGATGAAGGAGCACCAATTTCAGCAGAACATCTATTCCATAGTTTATTAGTTCTAGAAAACCTTTTATAATTATAATGTTTTAATGAATAGCTTTGAAAAAAGAATTTCATGTATTTCATATATTCCATTAGACATTGCTTTCCAGCTTTCACTACCCCCACACAACAATCCCTTGAAGCATGTTTGTTCACAAGAATTTCAGCTATCATTCCTTCAAAACATAGATATGCGTATTTTCGAGTTTTGTATCCTGTATTTTTACCGCACTTCATAAGATTATATATATACTCTTTTGAAGTTTTTCCATAGATATTGGTATTATATTCGATCGAACTTGGTGAAGTTGCATATAATGCTGTATCAAACTCGTCATTTGACATGAGTGGTGGCTTGTCATTATTCTCTTCAATAGCCAAATTTGGATGAGAAAGCAATACCAAAACCATGATTACAGAAAATATCATGAAAATAGTTTTATTCTCCATTTTAAAATATATTGACTACTTCTTAATTGGGTTTTCTTTGTTTTTATGCCACTAAACGAGGATTTTGTATGTATTTATAGTGTCGAATGTTCATTAATGTTATTATTAGTTACATTTTATCAAATAATGATAATAACATATGAGTTGTTTATTTATCTCTCCCCAACAATATGTTATCAGTTATCAACATAATTTACATCTTTTGACGTTTTACATCATTCACAAATATGGCTCGTTTAATGCATTTCAGTTTATGAAAATATTTAATAGGTTGAATAAAAAGTCCTAAGTCGTATATCATAGATAAAATTTTCACTTTAAGCTTCATTAGTAAATAATATATTAATCTGTTTGTATTCGAATGAAATTTGCAAAGAAATTGATGAAGAAAAAGAATAAAAAAGTAAATAAATAACTAAAAATCTTACGAAAGCACGTAATTTAAGAGGGAGGTATTGAACTTTTACATTTTAATTTTTTTATAGTATTCTTAAAATCACCTGTTATTCAATTGATGATTTTTAAAAGTCTTTAGAAATCATATGTTATTCAACTTCACATTCATATAAAATCATTTAAAATAATATACAATCTCTTGTTATTCAATCAGAGTTTATAAAACTTACTTGAAATCTAGTGTTATTCAAAGTATCACAATTTTTTTTTAAAATGCTACTTTGAATGATTCTAAGAGACTTGTTTTTATTTTTTAGTTGAAAAATATGACTAATAAAATCATACCCTTTTAGGTAGAATTTTGAAGGATTTCAGAAAAAAAAAAAAAAACATTAGTTCATCGTTTCCGTAACTCTTCCCGTACAGCTCTGAGGTTTCCGATTCATAGATGTCACCACCATCGCCTTTCCAGCTCTTCTTCATCCTCTTCGTCCGAGCAAGGTAGACCAACTTCCTCCTCTTCCCAAAACAGTTTCAGTGGTCGCAGTTAACTTGATGATGGTGACGACGATTCTTCTGCAATCATCTTCCAATCATAACACAAAACTCTTCCTACTGTGTATCATAAGAGAGCATGAAATGACAGTTTCAGTGGTCACAGTCAACATTGGCTACCGTGTTAACCCTTGGTCGTGTCGCCGTCGTTCCACTTATCGTCGCAAGTACGTTAATTCGTTAACTGCAGTTTGTTTTGGATTTGATTATTCAAATGTTGTGGTTTAACAAGAAAATCTAATCCTTTATGGTTATGTAGAATTATTTCTTGAGCTCAACATTAGACACAGATATATACGCTTTGTTTTGGATAGTTCTATTACAATTTCAGACATTGAGTTGGAGTTTCAAACGTTCAACTTAAGTTTTACTCTTCACTTATGTTTAACTAAACAAACTCTATCTCTTTAGTGTTGTGTAATGTTTATTATATTGGTCTCACAAAATGCTATCAACATTGCTATTTTACCATGCATTGGATCATGCTTTAAAAGAGACCATTTGAATATGCACGTGAAATGAAAGTATAAACTGATCATGATGACTCCTCTTTCTATTGTGCTTTGCAGCTTAAGACGATATTGCTTGAATTCAAGCTTAATTATTATGCAAATTATGAATATATCTGAAGCCGTATACATCTTGGATACATTCATATGAGGAAGAGTAGTATAATGATTATATTCGTTGGGGAATGGGAAGGTACAGCTGTGTTTGTGTAAACCCATAAAGACTTGCAAAAGGAGAAGGGACATGTACTTTTGTTGACCTTTACAAGGGCTGTCCTAAATTAATGCACACTTCCATTATCTCTATTTGAAGTAGACTTGCAAATATGTTTGTCCAACTTTGCTAATTTCATATATAGAGAAGTCTTTGATTACTCAAACTTTGCTTACTACCATTATACAATATAGTCTTCAGATGTGTTGTAAATCTCTCCCATCATGAATCACAAATTAAAAATTCAAAAAAAATGTCAAAAAGAACTCAGCTTGTATGTTTAGTTGTCTACCAAAGTCTCTTAGCATTAACCATCACTAGAGATTCCTGTGATTTGTTCCATTCCACCAATTTTTAACATGGCAAATAGGGACCGATGATGTGAATAAATCAATAAACTCAACTTTTCCTTTTTTTTTGGTTCTACAAATTTCTTAGAATCACCTTAAATCTCAACAAATCACAAGCTATTTTTTTTTTAAAATAAAAAATAAACAATTCCACCAAATAATCTAAAACTCACTTAAATCTCACAAAATCTAAAATTTCCAAAATCTCACAAAATCCTCTCAAATCTCGTTTCAATACCCCCTATAAGTAAATAGAAATTCTCAAAAATAGCACCAATTTATATTTTTGTTCCAAAATTAGCACAAAAGGTTAAATATTCCAAATTTAGCACAACTTAATTTTTGCAAGAAATTATTTAAATAAATAAAAATCATCATCTCTTCTATATAAAACCTAAAAAGCTCATTCACTTCTACGCTTCTTCTCTCTCGTTGCTTCTTCAATAATCATCTTTTCTACACAAAATTTGAAAAGCTCATTCATCTTCTATGCTTATTCTCTCTTGATGCAACGCTTCTTCAATTTCATGGTTTTTGAGCATCTGACCGGGCCAAATTTGAGTTTTTGATTTTGTGTTGGCACGTATTCAAAAAATCAGATTCCAATCGGTTTCAGATCGCCGACTATCAGATGACTCGAGCCTCCCAGTCCGCTTTGAAAAGGGTATCCGAATTTGCTGGCTATCCTTTGTCGGATGAAATCGGATATTCAGATTGTGGGTGATGTCACTCAGTTTGGATTTGTGCTGCGGAATATGCCGCTTCCTAAGCACATCACTCTCTACTGATGGATGGAAGTGTCCCAAAGCTATTCAAAAAGGTGAAAATTTTATCAATTTCTATCAATTTTACTTTGTGAGGTTTGTGTCTCTTAAATTTTGAATTTTTAATTATAGTTCCTTGATTTATGGCTCAATACTCTTAAGGCTGGTCTTGATTTTTTTATATTTAGGTGTTTTTTTTACTGATATTGGTTTTGCTATGATAAGGATAACATATTTGCAGTAGATCCTTATAATCAAAGAGAGATTTTAGATTAGTAGAGATAGTCAAACTCCAGCAACAGTTGCATTATTTAATTCTCATGTGTTCACTCGTACATTTAGTCTTATGTTTGTTACTTGTTAGTTTCCTTTTACACATAATGTTTGAATTAGTAAAATGGAGATTCTAATATTGACGAGTATTACATGATGCATATGTGTTTGCTTATATAAATGGATGAGGTTTTAATCGTGGTATTGTTCTTTTTTACTATAGCTAAAGTTCAGGAGGGGAAACTTGTGACGGTTTGAAGATTGAATCTTGGAGGTTTGATTTTGGTTTAATGGTAACTACGAATCTGTGGGATTTGAACTGTGTGTACCAGGAGGTTCATCAGAAGGATCAACAATTGTTGTTGCAGCAAAACAGTGTATGATGTCACATAGTAATGATATTGGTGTAAGTGTGAGACACCAAGCTTTGTTTTGTGGTGTTGTTGGTCTTGAGCCTACTTATGGGTGTCTAGGTTTGGTCTTATGGCTTATGCTTCTTCATTGGATATGATTGGGTGTTTTGAGTCTCAATGATTATTGATGTTAGGATGACCTTCATGAAAATACTTAGGAATGAATTTTAGTACTTTAGGAAGGATTCAATAATACTTAGGAATGACTTTTAGCAATTTAGGATGACCTTCATGAATAAATCTCATAATGGTTGTAAAAAATTAATGAAGGATTCAGTTATATTCAGGAATGATTCAATAATATTAGTCCATATGTTTGTCAAGTAGAATGTTTTCACAATTTTTACATTTGGGAAAGATACCGTAATGTTTACGTTTCTTGTATATAAATATTTATTGTTTTATTTCCACCGAATGAAAAACTTGGCTTATTATTAGTTAAAGGAACACAAGTTGAGTTCTTGTAAGCGGTTATGGCCTGTTTTTTTTTTTTTGTTTTTTAATCCTTTCAAACTGTTTCATGAAAGTCTTCATGAATTTAAAGAAGTTCTTCATGAATATTAATTCAAACATTTAGGAAGGCCTTCCTATACTTTAAAGAGTTCTTCCTAAATTTCAAGGAATCATTCATATATGATAATTAGACTACAAATCTCATAATTTACAAATAGAATGAAATAACAAGTTTTCGGGTGAAAACTACCTTTGATAATCAAAATTCTCATATCCTCTCTCTTTCTTAAAAAAATCGTGTTCTACTTCTGTTATCACTGTACATTTGGTCTATTTAATTTCAGGAAGTATGCAATAGTGTTCAGGAAGGCATAAATGAAACCGGAACCATTAATGCATCGGAAATTACGATCTTATGATAACCATGGAGCTGTTTTTGTAAGTTCGCACGCTTTTCTGGATACAACAAGACTGAGAATCTGAGATAGTGTTCTATTATTGCCAAATTGAACAGAAGAGTCCTAAGACTAATACAAACAACTAACCTTCACATTAAGGGAGATTACCCATAAAGACTGTCCTCTTAAGAGCATACAAATGAGCATCAACCTGACTTTTCCGTTTCTTACGAGGCAATCAATCTGAATATAACATAAAATCATCAATCAATTTACACAACTCCTTAAACTCAAACAAATAAACAAAAAGGCTAAGAGGTTATATTACCAGAGACATGTTATGTGCCAAAGAAGTTTTAACATACTTGTCTGTTTCAAACAGATTGACATTAGACTTTTCTTCACTAAACCTTCAAAATCAGGTTTCAAGCACAGACCTTAAGCTTTCTCTCACCATCAAACCCCTTAGCGAGACTCTCCTCCAAATCATGAACCGCATCTTCTAAAGCAGAACGCCTAGCATTGGAATCAGACCCAAATACAACACAATTGAGAGTCTATGTTCATTCTAATTTCATCAAAAGCTTAGAAACATTCCTAAACTAGGTTCTATTCCAATTTCTTCCTTGTTTAGCGAATATAATAACATGAAAAATCAAATTAAGGTAGAATTGCAGATGCTTAATTTGATTCGCAAACCAATCAATCCAAGTTCGGAGTAAACATGAAAATCGAAGATTTAGGAAAGTAAAGATGAATATTGAACAGCTCACGAAAATGCGTTGAATAGGTGAATCGATGATGGAGAGGAGATGGTAGAACTGGGGTTCCGACGACAACGAACGGCGGAGGAAGTGGTCTTCGGCGGTGGCGATATATTTTTAGTATTTTAGATTCTCTTCGATCTTATATGTTTTTCAATTAATTTTAAATGGTAAAGGATTATAATTAATTCATTATTATATAACACTAGGACGTCGGTCAATGCGTTACCGCACGGAAAAATGAAAATTTGAAATGATTAACATTGTTAATTTCATATTTCGAGTAAAATTTTTTTGGAAATTTTGTAACTGAACAATATAAAAGTCATAAATAATGACTAAGATGAATTAACCAAATTAGTTAAATAGAATATTTGTTATATATATAAAAATGAAAAATTGATTCAGTGACAATAATCTAATTTTGAAAGATATTTACATAAAATAAAATTTAAATCATTATTCTATCAAAATTTATAAAAAAATAATAAGAGAATCAGGGAGAAAGAGCTCATAGCTGCAACTGCAACCAACCAAATTGACTAAAAGATAAATCTATGAAAAATTAGAAATCACAATTAATTACCTAAATTAATACTTGAAAGAGATGATCAATACAGTTAAATGGGAAACGTCACAAAAGTTAGATGAATGAATAAGTAAATAAAACAATCCAAATTTTTTAACAAAGATGAGTATATTAATGTTGATTAATAAATTGAAAGAAAATAATGCTCAGAATTTTCAATTTTGGAGGTATTAAACAGTAGTCAAATAACAAAAACTCTTTTCAAGATCTATAAATATATATATATAAACAAAGAGGTGTGAAACAAAAATGTGCGAAAACTAACAAATGTGAACATTGAAATCTGGGAGTACGACGAAGAAACACAATTGTTGGATCAAAATATTGCAACTTATAAGATAATTAACAAATCTAAACAGTTAGATGAGATAATAAAAATAATCTCATCAGTTATATTTAAATTGATCCCTAAAAGTGAGTTTGCTATAATATATAAACATATAAATCTATGATTTTATTTATTAACTTGTAAGTATAAAAAATACTCAGAAAACAATAAATTCGAAACTTGTTTTTGTATTCCATAAAAGTTTATATATAATAAACAAAGAGGTGTAAAATATAAAGGTGTAAAACATAGAAGGGTAAAAAAATGTGAAAAATTAATAGGTGCGATTTTTGAAGTTGGGGGTACGACGAAAAGATGCAAAAGTATGAAAATAAAGACGTGTGAAACAAAAAGGTGTGAAACAAAAAAATGCAAAAACTAACAAGTACAAACATTGAAATCAAGGGGTACGACGAAAAAACACAATTGTTGGATCAAAACACTGCAATTTTATATAAACAAAGAGGTGTAAAACAAAAAGGTGTGAAAACTAACGGGTGCCTACATGGAAAGTTGGGGGTGCGACAAAGAAACATAATTGTTGGATCGAGTCTTTGAAACTTTTGAGATCATTAACACAGGATGAGATCATTAATAATACTTAAATAATAAAAACTCTTTTCAAAATCCATAAAAATTTGTATATATATATAAACAAAAAAGTGTGAAAACAAAGAAGTGTGAAACAAAAATGTGCGAAAACTAACAAGTGCAACCATTGAAAGCTAGGGGTACGACGAAGAAACATAATTGTTGGATCAAAACATTGCAACTTTATATAAACAAAGAGGTATAAAACAAAAGGGTGTGAAAGCTAACGGGTGCCAACATAGAAAGCTGGAGGTGCAACGAAGAAACACAATTGTTGGATTGAAACTTTGCAACTTTTGAGATCATTAACAAAGGGTGATATCATTAATCATACTCAAAGAACAAAAACGCTTTTTAAAGTCCATAAAAATCTGTATATATATATATATATATATATAAAACAAAGAGTGTGAAAACAAAAAGATGTAAACAAAATGGTGTTTAAACTAACGGGTGCCAACATGGAAAGCTGGGGGTTCAACGAAGAAACACAATTGTTGGATCAAAACTTTGCAACTTTGAGATCATTAACAAAGGGTGAGATCATTAATAATACTCAAAGAACAAAAACTCTTTTCAAAGTCCATAAAAATCTTTATATATATAAAAACAAAGAGTGTGAAAACAAAGATGTGTGAAAACTAACAAGTGCAACCATTGAAAGCTAGGAGTACGACGAATAAACACAATTGTTGGATCAAAACATTGCAACTTTATATAAATAAATAGGTGTAAAACAAAAGGGTGTGAAAACTAACGGGTGCCAACATGGAAAGCTGGGGGTGCAACGAAGAAACACAATTGTTGAACCGAAACATTGCAACTTTTGAGATCATTAACAAAGGGTTTAATAGGTGCGATTTTTAAAAGATGGAGGTACGACGAAAAAACACGATTATTGGAAAAAAAAACTCTAATGGAGAACTTTCACTCAGTAGTGGTGAGAAGTTTATTTCCGTATATCCTCCTTTGTTCGATATATTTTATTATGAAACCTCCGGGTTAATATTTTGTAGGACGAACCTGGATACTCCCATTTCAAGTGAGTAGTAACTAATTAATGGGTTTAATATATCTCTTATTGCAAATTCTAGATTTCCTGACATTTTTCGTTTTGCGTAATTACGTACATAACCACCATATATTAGGAATTGATTTCCCACTTATGCCTATGAATCAGTACCATCATGTTCTTCAATCAACGACATTAAAAAAGAAGTCGATGTGGTGAACAGGTGATAATAACATCTCACCATTTGATGTTTTCTTTTTGGGTTAAACTCTTTTTATAAATTTCTTGCTTTTCTTTTTTTGGGCATATTCGAGATCACTCTAAAAGTGACTGCTATACATTATGTTTTTTAAAAATTGTATATACAAATTAGAAAGTCATCAAAGACTAAATAAGTTACCTTTAGTAGATCTTTTCTTTCTAACTTGACTTGTCATTTGGTCGTGCTTACGCTTTCTAAAATTTGATTTTGTGCTGTCACAAGTATGTGGCTTTTTCTTCGGCACTTTCTATTTCCATGCTCATTTGTAATATTTCTATATATTATCAAAATGTTTAATACCCAGAAAGTATAAAAAATTCAAATTCAACTAAAATTTTAAAAAACTTTATTTACAAAAAAATGGAAACTAACCTGGATCATTTATATCTAATGGAAATCCTACATAACAAAAATAAAAGATTTTTTACATTTATACCATGTTTGTTAAAAAAAAATAGGTTAAATAAGTCAATAATAGAATATATATAAAATTATACCATGTTTGTTAAAAAAATTTGGCTTATCCGTAGTTATAGCATCAATGCATGTAAACATGGCTCTCTTATAAACTTTATATGCTTGAATGTTATACTCTTTTCCAACCTAACAAATTAAAAAGCCACATATACTCATATTTTGTTCCACCGTATCTAACAGTAATAATAATCTAACTGAAAATAAATTAACAGGTTCAGTGAAGAAACACTAAAAGGTCATTCGCAGCGAAAATACAAAATTACCTTGAATTAGAGATTGATGCTTGTTAGTTAAAAAACACTTCAATAAAACAATTATTTAGTATTATTTAGTACTCAAAGCAAGACAATTTTTCGAAACTTGTTTATGTAGTCCAGAAAAGTTTATATATAATAAACAAAGAGGTGGACAACATAGAGTTGTGAAATAAAAAGGTGTAAACGTTAATAGATGTGAAACATGGAGGTACAACAAAGAGGTGTAAGACATAGAGGTGTGAAATAAAAAGGTGTAAAAATTAATATATGTGATTTTTGAAACATGGAGGTACAACAAAGAGATGCAAAAATTAAGAGGTGTGATTTTCAAAAGATAGGGATGCGATGAAAAGACATGATTAATAATTTGCAACTGTTGGAGTCATTAATAATTTTAAACCGTTAGATGAAAAAGTAGAACTAATCTCATCTATTGGATTAAAATTGACAAAAAAAATGGGTTTGCTATTATATATAGATAATACTACTTTTGGAATAAATTAATATGGGTGCTAACTTTACAAGAAAAACTAAGATGTGTGCTAATTAAGAGTATTTATCATAAGTAAATGTCTTTCGCCGCTACACTCCGAACTGAAAACATTGATCTGGGCCGTGTATTGTATGATCAACTAGCAGAAAACATTGATCTACACTCTCATTCACGTCACAGTTGGAGGAGTTTGCGAGAAGTAAAAGAATTACTTCCTCGTAGTATACAGCTTGTTTGGATCTCTCAATCATTTTAATTAAAGCTGTTAACTAAAAAAAAAAAAAACTGAATCTAAAATATTATGAACTGAACCAATTTTAGTGTATCTAAACAAACAAACCAAAAATTATTAAATTTTTATTTTTCAATTATATACTGTATCAGTTATTCAATTACTCATAAATATTATATAAACCAAAAAATCTAATTTTTATCTATACATTTATTAAGTCATGGACAATATGTAGTGCAAATATAAAAAGAAATCACCCTGGATAGAAAACTTATAATATTTCAATAATTCTTTAAATTACATCCACAAATCCTTCATTTTCTCATCTTCAAATGATATAACTTACTTTTTCCCCCACTATTTAGACCATATCTATATGTCCCCCACCCTATCAATGCAGGCATAAAGTGATAAAACAGAACCGAATCAATCATTCACAGAAGCAGAGAGAGAGAGGAAGAAGAAGAATTAGAAGAAACAAATATGGTAGATGGACATAAAGCATTTGGTTGGGCGGCCAAGGACAAATCCGGCGTCCTCTCTCCATTTCATTTCTCTAGAAGGTTCCTTTCCCTTTCACCTTGTGACACACTCGTCTCTTCTTTTTTTTTTCACAACTTTTGTATGTTTTGGTATCATATTATTATTTTGCAGAGAAAATGGTGAGAACGATGTAACAGTGAAGATCTTGTTCTGTGGTGTTTGCCACTCTGATCTTCATACCATCAAGAACCACTGGGGAATATCTCGTTACCCCATTGTTCCCGGGTATACGCATTACTTAGTTACCATTTCGTTTATTCATTGTCCCAAATATTCTTTTTTTCTTTGTAGGAGATCTTGGTGAATTGCAAATAAAGAAAAATATTCTGGAGATTTTATTACATAATAGGATAAAAAATGTTAAAATAATAGCATAAAATTGTTTAGGCTTTTAGATTTAAAAATTAATATATTTAAAATGGAAAAATACAGATATAATAAAATTATTTAACATCATATATTCAATTTTTACATTCATCCAAAAAAGTAAGTATATTAACAATCTTACTACTAAGGTTAGCACTTTTGACTTTTGAACAATGGACATGTTCGACTATGATTTTTTACTGGTTATCTTTCCGCTAATGTATTTTGCTAATTTGCTAGGCATGAAATCGTTGGAATCGCAACAAAAGTTGGTAAGAACGTGACAAAGTTCAAAGAAGGAGACCGAGTAGGAGTAGGCGTAATAATCGGCTCATGCCAATCATGTGAATCATGTAACCAAGACTTAGAAAACTACTGTTCTAAACTCGTTTTCACATACAACTCTCGTTCTTCTGACGGAACCAGAAACCAAGGTGGTTACTCCGACGTAATTGTTGTCGATCACCGCTTTGTGCTACGCTTTCCCGATGGTTTACCAAGCGATGCAGGCGCGCCGCTGCTCTGTGCTGGGATCACTGTGTACAGTCCAATGAAGTATTACGGTATGACTGAAGATTCAGGGAAACATTTAGGTGTGAGTGGACTTGGTGGACTTGGTCATATAGCTGTGAAGATTGGCAAAGCCTTTGGTTTAAGAGTTACTGTGATTAGTAGGTCATGGGAGAAAAAGAGAGAAGCAATCGATCGACTCGGTGCTGATGCGTTTCTCGTCACAACGGATTCTCAAAAGATGAAGGATGCAGTTGGGACTATGGATTTCATTATGGATACGGTGTCTGCGGAACATTCTCTACTACCGTTGTTTAGTTTGCTTAATGTGAATGGAAAGCTTGTGATGTTAGGCTTACCGGAGAAGCCACTCGAGCTACCAATCTTCCCTCTAGTTAGCGGTAAAGAAAAGATGATGACCCTTTAATGTTAGGTTTATAAGCTGTAATTCTATGTTTTACGTGTTGTGGAGGTAACTGTTAGGGTTTTGGTGTTTTTTTGATATAGGAAGGAAAATGGTGGGAGGAAGTCAAATTGGAGGGATGAAGGAGACACAAGAGATGCTTGAGTTCTGTGCTAAGCATAATATTGTTTCGGATATTGAGCTCATAAAGATGAGTGATATCAACTCTGCTATGGACCGTTTGGCTAGATCTGATGTCAGGTACCGATTCGTGATCGATGTGGCCAACTCCTTGAGTCCTGCTTGAGTCATCAGCTGATATTTAAAGGAACATGTCGACCAGTCTCGATCATGTCTAGATTCTGAGATTTTTCTGAGGATAGTTACAAAATCATGAATCCGCTTTCTTGTTGGACTTGTTTACTTGTCTTTTATTTCTATGTTAATAGTATTAGGGTTTTGCAAAAACATCACTTTACTACTTGTTTCACAAGTTACTTGTTTGAGAAACTATGTTCGTATTATGCGCTGTTTCTTGACAAACCCTGTTTTAATTTGTTCTAAAATAATTCAATATGATGGTTCTTTGTAATGGTATAAACACAGTTTTAGATACATAAAAAAATAAAATCCAAAGGGAGATGCTAATTATATCATATATTAAAACAATATACTATAACCATTATTGGGTTTGCATACATCAAAGTTTCACAGAGGAAGGCGCCGGAGAAGAACCATCGGAATTTGGAGATTGACAGAAACCGCGAAGAACGTTGGTTTCATCAGAGGTGAAGCCAAGAGAAGTTAACATTGTTGGAACTACAATTTTGACAACATGGCTTCAGCCAACTTTCAGGTGACTTTCCGATGACGTCCGTTATCGGAATGACCGGTTTAAGGACTCTTTGGATTCCTTGTAATGAGCACTATAACATAGTGTAGTTACTTGTCAAAATCGAAGTTATAATGAATGAGAAATTAATCTCCAAAGTGGTTAGCTTGAAAGCTTATAACTACAAATCTTTGCGTTTGTTCCACGTTGGAAGATTGGAAAGTTTTCCCACTAATATAGTGATACACGTATTATGGGAAGAGGACACTACGTTGCATGATATGATGGACCGGACTTGGTTTAATACTTTGGAGTAAATTTATTTGCAACTTATATTACATTTCATGTTACGTATGTTGCATATACTATTCAAAATTTTATTTGCAAAGTCAACTTATCAACTCAAACGGAAGAATAAGTCGGTACGGAGATCTCGCCAACGTGTGAGACTTGATCGCATCTTCACCTCTCCTCAACTTCCCGAGATATCAGCCCACGAGCCCAGATTTTGTGGAGAGCATCTCGTCCTCCTCTCCATATAAATACAGAGCTCTCTCTTTCATTATTTCTCACTTACACACACGCTTGCTAAGGAGAAAACACTCTGAAACAAAGATCCAACTCTCTCTCACTCATCTTTCTCTCACTACAAAAACGTAAGTGTTATCGTCAAGAGTGTATCGTTGCGCCAACGTTCGTTTGAGTCCGTAATCAAGTGTTGTGATACGGTCTCGTCTCGGTTGTATCCTGGGATCCATGTACTCACTAAACAGCCACACTGCGGGGGTTACTTTGGGTTAAGGAAAGAGATCGTATCTCGCCTCCGAGAATCTACTTCTACTCCTTTCTTTTATCGTTTTACATAGGTGTTATAATCGTTATCTCATATTTGGATTTTCGAGGTCCTACAAACATCGCCGGCCAACAATCGGTGGTGATGACTTCGACGGCGTGACAGCAATCAACGCCGAGTTTGGTCTCACCGTTAAGGAAGAAGAGAACGATCTCGTTGGTGCATGATTTGAGTTCATACAGTGCGTCCCAACACTCCATTAGTCCTCCTCCGTTGAGCCTTGCCGTTATGTTAGTGGAATCCACCGTCTCAGGGAGTGTTCTGCCGGAGATGTTGAGAACAAGGAGAAGAGTGACGATGACGAAGAGGAAACTTTTATTAGAAGCCATTATTCTTATTTTGAGTTTTGGCGTGTTGTGATGGTTGAGTTATAAGAGTTCTGTTTTTATAGTGTGGTTTTGTATGGATATGAATCTTAGTGGTGATTTAAGAGTAAATTAAAAGGTAGATTAGTGGGAGGAATGGGAAAGGTCAAAGGATCGACGGTGAATGGTTTTCCAGTATACTTAATCATGCATAGAACTTCATTTAAAGCATGATGAGAGGAAATGTATTTAATATTGGCTTGAATGGAAGTGAGTAACGGGTCTATTGGAGATGAAGGTTTAGCGTCGTGTTACAGATTACAGAAGGTGAGCTTTCTTTTACTAATTTAACTTTGTTACTACTCGTTAATCGTTATTACTTAATGGAATGTGTCAGGCGATATGATCCTGGTTTCTTTAATATTATTTTCTTGTAAAAATATGTACTTTTAATAACTTAATTGCATTATATAGCTGAACTTCTTTGCTAGGGTAATATCATTATCCATCATATATTGTGTAAACTATACGGGTTCAAAACGTATGGTCATATTACCTTCTAATCTATACCATTATCTAAAACATATATATTTGCATATGGTCAAATCTTCGCAATATAAACGAATGTGTTGTTTTCTAGCTAGTTTGCTTGTGTCGAATGTGTCTTACAAACGATTATGGTTCTAAATTAGAGATTATAAGGTAGGCTGCCCAACCGTATAAAGTAATTATCTTATTCCACAGGTTACTTCTCTGAGGTTGTTTCTATAGTTTACTATGCTATGATTCTTAACGGTTTGAAGTTATTCCAGGTCGGTGGATCTTTATCATCGTAAAAAGACAATGGTAATCCCAATTAACGCAAACGTTTTTATTCCAAACTCCAAATCAGTCAACTGACAATGACATATTCTCATCATACCATTAAAATAAAACTATATATATATTAAACCATTACTAATGTCCGCATACACCAGGGAGGAAAATGTATCAAACGTTGACAGGGGAAGGAGCCGGAGAAGAACCGCCGGAAGTCGGAGATTGACAGAAACCACGGAGGACATTGGTTTCCTCAGATGTAAAGCCAAGAGAAGTAAGCATCGCCGGCCAGCAATCGTTGGTAATGACGTCAACGGCGTTACAGCAACCGGTGCCAAGTTTGGTCTCCCCGTTGAGGAAGAAGAGAACGATCTCGTTAGTGCAAGATTTCAGCTCGTAGAGTGCATCCCAACACTGCATCAGTCCTCCTCCGGTAAGCCTCGCCGCAATGCTGGTGGAGCCTGCCAACGCTGCTGGGAGTGTCCTGCTGCAGGAGACGTTGAGGATGAGGAGAAGAGTGACGGTGACGAAGAGTAAACTTGTGTTAGAAGCCATTGTGTTTTTCTTATAGATTTTGTGTTGTGTTGTGAGATGATGATGGGGTCTTGCTAAGACTTGTTGCAATATATATATAGTACTCTAGTGAGAGGAGTTTGAGGTTTAATTGAGATTAAAGGTGGTTTTAGTGGGGGAAGTGGGAGAGGGCTGAGAGTTAATGAATATACTTATCTCCATAAATCATTGAACTTAGACAACGCACGATTAGGAAAGTTACAAGCGAAAAGTTACAATCTCCATAATAGACGTTACTGTAATTTGTAACGGTCTTAATTATGGAAAGTTATAAGCGAAGAGTCGATTATTTTACTTAGACAAATATAAACATTAGGCAGTAAACATCATCAAAGTGGCTGTAGTTTAGTTGTTAGAATTGTACGTTGTGGCCGTGGAGACCTGGGCTCGAATCCCAGCAGCCACACTTTTGGCCGACTTGGGAGCTAAGAACATCTTATGTGGACTATTTATTTTATGCACGTCCATATACTCGCACTCAAACCGTCAAACGTATACTTTTAGGCATCATCTGATTTGGTTAGAAAGATTCCGGTACATGCATGAACTATGTTGTTTATCATTGGATATCCTTTCCCGTATTTGCTCACTTTCAGCCATTTGATCTATACTCATTGGCAAATTTATCATCCCTGAGGTAAACAAGCCATTACCATTATTAATTAGTTGCATGTAGATAATAATGTTGGAACCAAAAAGATCTAATCTTTTTTCTTTTGGGGATCAAAATATCGAGTCTTTATAGTGTTTAAAATCAAAATATGCAAATCTTGAAATAGATCAATCAAAACTGTAACGTTGTTTCTTTAGTTTGTTACTTTATTGACAAATCATTAACTATACCCTTCATGCAATGTTCATGTCTATAGTAACATGTATAATACAAATGCAATGGGGCAAAGTGGGAATCGATGATTGGTGGAGAAACAAGAAGTTTTGGGTTGTCGAAGGAGTCTCCTCCCATATGTTTGCGCTCTGTTTCATGGTTTACTCTTAAAGTTCTTGCAGGAGTCAACACAAACTTTACAGTCACATAGAAGTAGCAGATGATGGAGAGTTCTTAGATAAATGGATATCTTTGTTGATTCCTCATACTACTCTATTGATCATTAACATCGTTGGAGACATGAAGTCATTCTTGGCGTTTCGCATGGGATCGATAACGGATATGAATCTTGGGGACTGCTTTTTGGGAGATTGTTCTTTGCGATAATTTAAGTGTTCATTTGTTCCTCAAAGGGGCGTTGCTTGGGAAGCAAGATAGAGTACCAATCATTATTTTGGCTCGCGATTCTTCTTGCTTCGATCTTGGCTCTTTGTGGGTTAGAGTCAATCCGTTTGTGTCCACAGACGGACCAGTCCTGGAGATCTAATGTCTCGACTGATAAAAACTGATGAGAACAAGGGTTTCCTTTGTTTATCAAAAAAAAAAATAAGGGTTCCTTTTCTATAAGAAGAAAGAAAGCTGCAGTCTAACATGGTGAAAGATCGGAGATTTGAATCTCCTCTCGGAGTTTTAACGATTGAATGAAGCCATGTGATGATGATGATGATGTATTGATGATGATGGTGATGTGTGCTCTTTTGGTGGTGGGTAATGTGTAGAGACATAAAGAGCTCTGTGCAGTTTTACGTGTTACGTTTTCTTTTAACTCTTTTCTTCATTATTTTTAATTGTTTTGTCATGTAATACATAATTAGTGTTTTTCATTTTGTTTCTTAGCGTTACCATCTATGGCCCTTTTGTAGATGATAATCAATTAATTATAGTAAGAGTTCGAATGGTGACGGTGGTCAAGGCGGCTAAATTCGATAGCAGTTTAATCTGTTTTATTTTTTGAGTAGACAACAAATTAACTTTGCAGACCAACTCTATTTGAAAAGATGGTTTTTATTTTTATTTGATGAATGATAAACAAAAAATAATTTAATCCGTAAATAGATTTGTTAATTGTCATTATCCTTTAAACCCTAAATTTGTCTAAAAATAGATTATTAAAGTTTATTTCTATCCCTTCGTTTTGATGTTTTACTGGATCAATATCAGATTTGGAGGTTGAATTCCACATAAATTAATATATATGTTTGGTTACAAATCATTTTAGCTTGTTGATGAAAGAAACTAATTATCCCCTATATAATAAAACGGAAGTACACAACATTGTTTTGTAGACAATATAATTTTAATAAATTGGTTACAAATAGGTTATAGATTAAATTTTATATTATTTGTATAGTCTGAATTTATTGTTTCCAAAAATCTTAAAGAGAATATTCTAAAGAATCATTTGATATCATCTAACTTACCATATTAATTTTCTTTATTAAATTATTCATCAAATAAAATCATTTGATATCTAACTTAACATATTAATTTGTTAATTATTATTATACTTCACCTCTCATTTTTATATATGAGTCTAGTTTGTGAAATAAATAAATTCTCATATTATTTATTATAATAAAAAATAGTTTTATTTCCGGATATACCATAAGATGATTTTTTAAAAACAAATATAAATGATTCAATCTATAAAATATTTAATTTTTATTAATATTATTTTTTAAAAATAATATCTATTGAATTAAAAATTTTACTGAGTAACGGGTCAAAATTTGAATATTTAAATTTAATTTCATACTTTTTTGTTGAATTTTATAATTTTATAAAACATAATAAACTTTAAATAATTTATTTTGAAATATTTTTAAAATATTGAAACTTGATATTAAAGTTAGAAACTATAAACACTCTAAATTGGTTTGTTATAGCAATGTCAATAATATGTCACTATAATATGAAAGAATTTTAAAAAACCAATTATATTAAAACAAAAAGTATAACAATATATTAAATTACTCATAATATAATAACTCGCTTTTTAAAAACCAAATTTACAAAATTATGTCTTATAATGACATTCAAGTCATAAGGTAGAATATACATTGTTGAAATAACTTCACATACATAAACTAATACAACATATTAAAATTTTAATTTAAAATAGAAAATATACAAAATTTTGTATAAAATAAAATTTGACTAGTGTTATAACACCGGTACTTATCTAGAATCATTAACAATATAAAACTTACAAATAAGTCTTTTTTTCAAATCATCATATTTAACATATGATTTTATTATAATATTTTATCCAAAAAAACTTTTAAAAATAATCACATAAATTATATTTTATAAAAAAATTACAATGTCAATAAAACGAATTTAAACTAGTAGTAATTTATATGGATAACAAGTAAAATTAAGTACATATGGTGCAAACATATTTTTTGTGGTTTTTTTTACTTGTTAGGTATTTATAGTTTTATACTATTTTCACAAATTTTTTTGACAGAAAATACAAGAAAGAGTAAAGACCAAAAACTACATAAACCACCAAAAATTAGGAGACACAACATGCATAAACTTTTTATTGTTGTTCTATTGTAAACTTGTTTGCAGAATCCTTCATTGTGATCATGATCATCATTATTCATTAGTTACAAAGATACATTATTTACGGTCAAATATCGCCAAAGAGTTTTTTTCAAAGAAAATAAAAAATACAGATTCCGGAAAATAAAATCCTTCAACGAATAAAACTTGAGCACGTGGATGAAGGGCCCACAAAGGTGACAATCCCATATTTGGAATCGGAATTAGCTTACGTGGAACCCAACATAATCGTGTAATATAAGTCAAACGCATGAATCTCTCTCTCTCTCTCTATATAAGCTTTAAGTAAACCTCATAGAAGAAGTAACATACTAAAGCTTTCGTAGCCGTTGGATCAACGAGACAAAACTTCATCTGAGGTACTAAAACTTGCGACTGATCAGATTCTAGAGATACGATAAACACGGTCGCACTTGATCATTACCCTCTCTCTTTAGTTAAGAAAAAAATTAAAAATAATATCAGGAGACACGTTCTTCTTCTTACGAAACCGACTTTGTAGTTTCTTCCTTTTTTCCATTACACAAATACGAAAAAACGACAAGACAAAAACAAAAGATAATAAAAACTTATTGATAAAAGCTTTAGATATTTTATAAATAAATCGATTCTCGCGTTTGTTTAACTTCTTGTTTATTTATTTTTCTTTTCTTACAGATTAATTCATTTCTCCTACATGAACGATCGAATGGGGGAAACAGGATTCTCTAGAGAATCATCGGCGGCGCCAGAGATCGTGCTCTCTGAGACGGAGATGGCGGCGGCGGAACAGCTTATGCAGCTAAGCGAGGAAGAAACGGTGAGCTGTAGCAGCAGCACCGGTGGAGATTATGGCGGCGGAAGAGGAGGAGGCGGAGGCGGAGATAAGACAAGGCATGAAGATGTTGTTAGCTCGAGAATCGGAAACGAGCAAAACGACGGCGTACGCTGTGATTCTAATCTTGGCCTGAAGAGGAAGAGGGAGATGGCGAAGATGAAGGAGAAGAAGTTTCGTTCTCTCGAGTGTATTTACAGAGCGACGAAGGAGATGAGGGGTTAATTAATGGATCGTAGCTGGTTAATTATATCCATCGCTTGCTAATTACGTTTGTTAATCGTTGTTTAGTAACCTGTTCGATGGTTTTTTTTGTTGTTGTGTGTATATGTTTAGTCCTTAATCTAACGTTGGAGCTTGAGAATCTGTGATACTAATAGTTTTTGAAGATCTTCAGATGGAAATTGTAAACATTTTGGTTCCGATATGAGACGTGTGGTATCTTATCTATTATTATAATTTTGTTTTCCTTAGACATTTCTTGACAAACATTATAAAATTTTAACTTTGGTTTGATGAAAGGAGAAGTGTTGTTGATATGTTTTTTTTTTGGATCTGATCTTTTTTTTCCCTTAAATTTTTTAAAAATTATTTTAACGTACTTGCAAATGATTTCGTTTTGAATTTTAAAATTTTGAGTTCTATGATGTGCCAACTAACATCGTTATTTTTTACCTTTTCAAAAGTTTTATAATGGTAAATTGGTAATATTATCTTTGAATTTTGGTGATAATTGTTTTTATTTATTGCAATAAAAATCAGATCACTCTTTTATTTTGTTCTTGGAGTTTTTTCATCAGATTTTTCTAGCTAGTACCTTGATAAATTATATAAGGTTTCCTTAGATAAAATCTTGACTGATAATTCCAATAGAGTTTGCATGCATGACCACCAAATTTTTGGAAAAATATAAAGAGTTTACAGCACACTACATTGATGCTAATTGGAATTTTAAAACAATAATATCGTATTTTATGAATTTTCATTCTTCATATTTTGATATTATTGTTGACATTACTTTCATTATGTTGATGAATAAGTATTGATTAGAGAAAAAATGATCTCTCATATAATACGCCGAAGGTCGCATGTTGGAACTCTAAAAATAATATTACAAAAATTGATTTATTTTCATCACAAACTATCTTACTTACTTTCCAAACAATGTTGTTCCAGTTAATAACATACACAACTAAAGTATTATAAAAAAAGATAACAGTAAAAAACAAGATTTAATTTGTAATATAGAATGTTTTTCTTTTCTGCTTAGATGTTAACTCACATTTTAGAAATTATTCTTCAAGATGTATTAGTTGTGATTGGTGGAACTTTAAATTAAATAAAAAAATAATGTCAAAGTTGTTAAAAGGTTTGAAAGTATAGAAATTATGTTTAAAACATTCATTCAAGTTTTGTACAATATTTATAAAAGGCTGTCCACTTTGAAAGCATTACAATATCCAACTGGGAAAAATTCTCTTAGCATGAATTTATTCATTATTAAATAAAATTTGATAATGTTTAAACAATAAAAGAATATGAATAAATTCCTAGCTTGAATTATCCTCTTTAAAAGAAAAGAGCTGGGGCCCATTACAATACACATTAACTTCATGGGCCAGGTCCACATTCAACCATTAAATTTTTTTTGAAAGAATGAACCCGCCACGTGAAAAAGCCCTATGGCTGTCTTCTGACCTTCTCTTACAAGCTGGCGGGAAAATCCCAAATCTTTTCCCGGGAAAGTGGATTAAAAATTTCGGCCATTAAAGGACAAAATCACAAGAAAGTAGAAACCCTAGAGATATTTCGAAACCGAAGCAACCCCTTTTAAGCCTCCTTCTTATCTCTTTATAAAAGCCATTTCTTTCCTGCAACATCGTTGCTTATATCATCAGACGCCCATCACCTGTTCGATAAAATTCCTCTGAGACCTTTTTTTAATTTTTCTTCTTTCTCCTCTGACCAAAAAAAAAAAAAACATGTATGTGGTGAAGCGTGACGGAAGGCAGGAAACTGTTCATTTCGATAAGATTACTGCCCGGCTTAAGAAGCTTAGCTATGGGCTTAGCAGTGACCACTGTGACCCTGTCCTCGTTGCTCAGAAGGTCTGTGCTGGTGTCTACAAGGGAGTCACCACAAGTCAACTCGATGAGTTGGCTTCTGAGACTGCTGCTGCTATGACCTGTAACCATCCTGATTATGCATCTGTGAGTTATTATTTCTCTTCGATTTGCTTTCTGGGTACTCCTTGATTTTGATAAAGTCAGAGACTTTCATCTCTCTGATTGGATTGGTGTTTGAATTGAACTGTGCCTTCTCAATTGCGATGTTTGGAATTATTTACTGTACTATTAGGTACTTCTAAATATGGACTTGATTCTTGATGACATGATCTGTATGATTTACATGTTTTTTTTGTTCTGTGTTTGTATGTCAGCTTGCTGCTAGGATTGCTGTCTCAAATCTTCACAAGAACACTAAGAAATCGTTTTCTGAGACGTGAGTGTTATCAAGAAGTCTTTATTAGTTGGTATATATAATTGATTTGAGTTTAAGTTTCATATGAGTTGACTTGGATGTACTGTGTGGTACTTTGCAGGGTTAAGGACATGTTCAATCATGTCAGTGAGAGATCTGGACTAAAGTCTCCGTTAATAGCTGATGATGTGTTTGACATAATTATGCAGGTACGAAAGCCTCTGTTGTGATCTCAATTCAATTTTGTTTCTTGGTGTGATACATATGTAACTTGTAGATCACTGACTAGTGCTTTTCTCTGGTTTCTTCAGAACGCTGCTCGTCTGGACAGTGAAATAATCTATGATCGTGATTTTGAATACGATTTCTTTGGATTTAAAACTCTTGAGAGATCATACCTCTTAAGAGTCGAAGGGAAAGTTGTTGAAAGGCCTCAACACATGCTGATGAGGGTAGCTGTTGGCATTCACAAGGATGATATTGATTCCGCGATCCAAACTTACCATTTGATGTCTCAGAGATGGTTCACTCATGCATCTCCTACACTCTTCAATGCAGGAACGCCAAGGCCTCAAGTAAATACCTGTAGTTTGATGTTTTATTATATCTATAATCGGGCTATACTTTTAAATGTTCCTCTGCTGATCTGCTATCGAAAATAATTGACATGACAGTTAAGCAGCTGCTTTCTGGTGTGCATGAAAGATGATAGCATTGACGGCATATATGAAACACTCAAAGAGTGTGCTGTTATAAGCAAATCTGCTGGGGGTATTGGTGTTTCAATTCACAATATTCGTGCAACTGGAAGTTACATTCGTGGCACAAATGGAACATCTAATGGTATTGTTCCAATGCTGCGTGTATTCAATGATACTGCTCGTTATGTTGATCAAGGAGGAGGCAAGAGAAAGGGTACGTATCAGCACCTACTTTGATATCATTATCTGTGCAGTATATGGCCTCTAGTGTATCTGATGTATATTTTGTCATTGGTGAAGGAGCCTTTGCTGTATACCTGGAGCCATGGCATGCTGATGTCTTTGAGTTTCTAGAGCTGCGTAAGAACCATGGGAAGGTAAAGTTACAACCTCTATATTTCATCATGTATTCCCCTCATATGTAAATTTCAATTCAGGCTGATTCAACCTCTAAATACACCTTTTTCCCATTATAGGAAGAACACAGGGCTAGAGACTTGTTTTATGCTCTCTGGGTTCCAGATCTCTTCATGGAGAGGGTCCAGAGCGATGGGAAGTGGTCACTGTTTTGTCCAAACGAAGCTCCGGGTTTGGCAGATTGCTGGGGCGCTGAATTTGAGACACTGTACACGAAGTATGAAAGAGAGGTGGATCCCTATTTCATCTATGTATATGCTGCTTCGTTAGAAACTTAAACTCCTGTTATCTCAATACCAATTATGTTTGTTCAAATCTTTAGGGCAAAGCCAAGAAGGTTGTTCAGGCGCAGCAGCTTTGGTATGAAATATTGACATCCCAGGTAGAAACAGGAACACCATACATGCTTTTCAAGGTTAGTAAAAGTCCTAATTCTGTGGCTACACGTTATATACCTATAACCACCGGTTCATACTGTAACTTTTGTTACTCTACTGTAGGATTCATGTAACAGAAAAAGTAATCAGCAAAATCTGGGAACAATAAAGTCATCCAATTTATGCACTGAAATCATTGAGTACACTAGTCCTACAGAAACTGCTGTGTGCAATCTTGCATCTATTGCTTTACCCAGATTTGTAAGGGAGAAGGTGAGTAGGAAACTGATTTGCCGGTTCTCTTAATTTTCTTTTACTTTGTCACTCGATGAATAGAGCTCTAACATTCTTCATCTCACTACAGGACATCCCGTTAGACTCTCATCCATCTAAGCTTGCTGGCAGTCTGGGCTCAAAGAATCGTTACTTTGATTTTGACAAGTTAGCAGAGGTCAGATACTAAGTATTTGACCTCAAATCTGAAGGAATTATCTCTGTCTTTAGATGTGATGTTGACTTTTTAATGTTTCTGTGTGGCCAGGTGACTGCTACTGTTACTATTAATCTCAATAAGATAATAGATGTGAATTACTATCCTGTGGAGACTGCAAAAACTTCAAACATGCGTCACAGACCTATTGGTATCGGTGTACAAGGTCTTGCAGATGCATTTATCCTCCTTGGAATGCCATTTGATTCTCCAGAGGTAGACTTGTTTTGCATTATATGATCAGCCTTGGAAAATAATTTTGTGCTCTGTTCTTAAGAAGTTTAATTTCTTACTCAGGCCCAACAATTGAATAAGGATATATTTGAAACCATATACTACCATGCCCTCAAAGCATCTTCAGAGCTTGCTGCAAGAGTTGGGCCCTATGAAACCTACGCAGGAAGTCCTGTGAGTAAGGTATGCATCTCAGCCATCAATTATCAGACCACACTTCATAAGGTATTATGGTGAATTGTTAGGCTGACTTTATCCCATCTCTAGGGAATCCTTCAACCTGACATGTGGAATGTAATTCCATCAAACCGCTGGGACTGGGCTGATCTTAGAAATATGATATCAAAGAATGGAGTGAGGAACTCTCTTTTAGTAGCACCTATGCCAACTGCTTCAACCAGTCAGATTCTCGGGAACAATGAATGTTTTGAGCCATACACATCAAACATCTACAGCCGGAGAGTCTTGAGGTACGTGATTAAATCATCTGACAAAGTATGTTTCTGGTTTTCCCACTTACTGTACTTCTTACTCATTGGGTCGTCTTGGTTTGTGCAGTGGTGAGTTCGTAGTGGTGAATAAGCATCTTCTCCATGACTTAACTGATATGGGACTTTGGACTCCAACGTTGAAGAACAAATTAATTAATGAGAATGGTTCTATAGTAAATGTTGCGGAGATACCTGACGACTTGAAGGCTATTTACAGGTATAGCTCCCATTTATTTTTTGTTCTCACTGACTACTATGTCTAGATACCGATATTTGATTTGTTTCTCTTGCAATAAAACACAGAACCGTGTGGGAAATCAAACAGAGAACAGTGGTGGACATGGCTGTTGATCGTGGATGCTACATAGATCAAAGCCAAAGCTTGAACATACACATGGACAAACCCAACTTCGCAAAACTCACTTCCTTACATTTCTATGCTTGGAAAAAGGTACAAACCTTAAACATCTAAACTCTTTTTATGTTCAATGTGAAATAGTTTTGAGATTCTAAAGAGTATCTGGTCCTCACTCATCTTGTAAATACTCATAATCTCACTTATTTTGTTGTTAATCTACCTTTAGGGTTTGAAAACCGGGATGTATTACCTGCGATCTCGTGCTGCAGCTGATGCGATAAAGTTCACAGTTGACACAGCCATGCTCAAGGTAAAAAAAAAAAACAATGCAACACTCTTTGCAATGATTCTTCTAGTGAATTCAGACATTTTACCTATGAGTTGTTGTCGTTGGGCTTGATGTAGGAGAAGCCGAGTGTAGCAGAAGGAGGTAAAGAAGTAGAAGAAGAGGATAATGAAACTAAGTTGGCGCAGATGGTATGTTCCTTGACAAACCCTGACGAATGTTTAGCCTGCGGAAGTTGAAGCTCTTTGTTATATTAGTTTGGTCTTCAAAAGCAAGAAAGTAAAACCATGTCTCGTGGACTTTGGGTCTTTTCTATACTTGCTTGTTGATGATCTGTGTGTATGTTGTTAATAGTTTCCGAATGCTTAACGTTGCTTCGAGTTTTGTGTAATCCAATTTCGTTTTTTCTTTTTCTTGAAACAATGGGTTTGTAACGAGAAAATATATAATCTTATAGTAGATTTTGCATTGACACAAAGGGTAAATTGTAAGAGTATATTCCAATCTTGATACAAAAATGGTTATAGCCAATGCAATTGTAAATTCTTCTACGCACAGAAATTCTTTAAAATATGGTTGACAAAAATGTATCAACTCAATCATTTGTAAATTCTTTATATCAAGACAAAGCTGAAATAATATACTCACAAGGGAGACAAAGCTGAAATAATATACACATTTGGTTAGGAAGCCGTCCTTCAAAGATTATTAGACTCATACAAATATTGAAACTTAACCACCAAGATTTTTTTACATAAAAGATTACAGGAATTTTACTTAGTCCTTGCCGGGGTCATCTCACATCTTAGCTTATGTGCGGTATCTTCAAAGTTCAAACTTGACATGTTTTTGCTGTCGTAGGTAGGCCGTAATAAAGGGCTGAGCTAAGGTAGCCTATCAAGAAATCTAAATGAATGAGGATGAGAAAAGCCCATTTGGGAAAATGAAACAGAAGCAAGAAAGGAAACAAATCTCAGCCGTTTATTGTGTGTAGTCGAAAACATAAACCCTAGTCTGTACACACTAATCCAACGCCGCCTCTTTCTCCGACTATATTATTAGAGTCCAGACCATAGACCCTAGAATTCGAATTTCTGAAGTTGTTTTGCATACGTTTCTTGTCTTTGGTCTTGCTCTTGAAATTGTCTGTTTTTGTAAGTTTGTAACGTTTGTTTTGAAACTATAGAACTCGAGTTAATGGTTGTTAGTTGTCGATGATGATAGAAGAGAAGGCTTGTTTCTCAAAACATTCGCAGTGGCCGCCTAAGGCTTTCGCCTTTCGCCGGGCTTGAGAGCCAATGCTGTTCTTTTATCCTTCCTTGGATGTCTGAGACTCTCTCTAATACTACAGTTTATTTATTATGTTTTGTTATGTTGTTGAGTAAATTGATGATATATATATATATATATATATATATATATATATATATATATATATATTAGGATCGATGAGGATAAAACCAAAAAAAAAAAGGCTTGTTTCTCAAAACATTCGCAGTGGCCGCCTAAAGCTTTCGCCTTTCGCCGGGCTTGAGAGCTAATGCTGCTTCTTTATCCCTTCCTTGGATGTCTGAGAGATCCTCTTCTATCTCTCTTTACTTTTTTTTGATCGGTTTTGTTTGTTTTTAACGATCCTTCTTGGTTTTTACTGCGTCACAAACTTGTCTTGGGTGATATGCAAAGGTGAATTTTAGATAAGAATTATGGTGGACGTTTGGAAAAAAGGTTTAAAAGGTTCAAAGATTATAGAATCAGTTGGGAAGAGAGTTTGGAAGACACTGACCAAACTTTAAAGTTTTGGTAAATGTGGAACATGATTTGGTAACATTAATCACACAATTAAGTTTAATAGAATACGGAAGGAATATGCAAAGATGATATGAAACCAAACTAAGGAGGAGGGAGGATCATACATTAAAAACCCTAACGTTGTTTAACAATCTAAATCGGCAAAATTAGTGTAACCGCGACATGAGACAGCTAAAGAATAAAGTAAACCTTGTACCCAAACACACTCTTTAAATACCCCTGACGAATCAATCGTTTACGACACACTGACTTCTTTCTCTCTATCGATAGTCCCGCCTTCATTGCCTAATTCAAACTCTCTCTCTCACTTGATGAGCGATCTCATTCTGATCTCCGACGGCGAGGATGAAGCTACTCCACCACCGTCGAAGAGGGCTCGAAAGAATCCTACTCCTACGCTTTTGAACTTGGGTTCCGATCCGTCACCGCAGAAACAACCGCCGGGATCTGCTTCTACTACTCCATTGGTCCTCGTCGACGAGGCACCTCTCTTTGACGATGTGAAGTCTTCATTTGCTTCCGGAATCGGAGTTCCTTCACACCGTGAGTCTCACACGTTTTCCGGTTAGTTTACCGTTCCGGAATCGATTTAATCTCTCAACGCGTCTTTGTTAATTTCGGTTCGTCTCCGACGGTTATGCTGAAGTGGTTTCGTTTTATAGGGGAATTGATACTTGGGGAGACTGTTCTGTTTGTCAATTTTTTTGATTACTGATGAATCTTTCAGTTCTTTGTTAGGGTTTTACTGTTTCCACTGAGTTTGTTGTTTTTTTTTCCGAAATCTGATTAGGTAAACGAGTAATATCTCTCGAGTCTGATTCTGAAGACAATTCCGAACCTGGAACTGCAAAGAAGTTGTATGTACCTGTGCATGCTGCTGATTCTTGGAAGCAACCTTGTGGATCCAGTGATGCTGATTCTGATTAGGCTTACTATGACCTGAGAATACATACAAGAATATCTAAGCCAAGTATTTGACGTTGTCTGAACTATTCATCATGTGTGTGATTTGCAAAGGGTAGTCTCTTCATCACTTATGAATGGTTTTGTGTCAGTGATGATACTAGCTGGATGCAGAGCGCTGGTTTTCGATCTACACTGTCTAAAGATCCTATTGAGGTACTTGTTTGAAAACATTCTGCATTCATACCATATCTTCGTGATGGGTGTATATGATTAATGAATTGGTTGGCTCTATATGTGATTCCTAATGCTGTCTTTTCGAGGATTGGGAGTCTTTGTTATTTTGTGCACCGATGGTTACCTTTCTCTTTTGTTTGATCTTACTACTAAATGTTACATAATATGTAACTGTTATTTTGCTTTACTTGCAAAAACCAGGTCGATTCTGACCATGAGAAAGAAGATACAAGCGATGAGAAAATGGGTCGACAGAAGCGGCCTGAAAGTTACAAAAGTACCTATCTTTCTGTTGATGCGTTGCCTAAAAAGAAGGTGTCTAAAGATGAAAAGATCAGCGCGACAGAGGAAAAGAAGTTAAGAAAAGAAGTGAGCTTTATGTTTATTTTAACATAATTTATATATTTTGTATTCCTTGGATCAGTAGTTAATTAGCTTTCATCATCCAGCAAGAGAAATTACAAAAAGCTGCCATGAAAGCTGAAGATGCTGAGCATAAAAAGTTGGAGAAGGAAAAGAAGAAATGGGAAAAGGACAAAGCCCTTAAATCTATTGTCGCCTTGATTGACAATAAACTGATTGAAGAATCTTTTGGAGGTAAGGACTTTCTCCATTCTACGTATCATTCTTCAACATATACCTCTCAAGGTTTGGCTAATTCATCACTAAAGTATGGAGACTCAGTTCCTTCAGTTGATACAGGACGTCTTGTTTCGGGGTTGCAAGAGAAAGGCATTACATACCGTGTAACCTCTAATCCAATTGAGAGATCCATTGTGTGGGAAATTACACTTCCAGAGGATATTGCTCAGGTACGATAAAATCTCAGGCATTGTTTGTCAAATTATTCTTTCTGTGTGTTTCAGTTTTAAGTTTTTTTATATAACCTTCCATCTTAAGAATGAGACATGTGTAGAAAGTAATTGATCAAAGATGACTTCATAAAACCTGACATGGATGGGTTACAGATTATAAATTAAGTAAAGAAATGAATCCCTTAGAGATTATAATGTGAATCAGTATTTTCTTATTCTCTTATCTTCTTTTATCTATTGCAGAGTTTGCCCCTAGGGTCCAAGATTCCATACGTTTTACTTGTGTATGAGGCAGAAGACTTTTGTAATCTTGTTGCTAATAAAGAACTTCTAGAAAACGTCTCCAGAGTTCGTGATGAATACCCATCTTCTACAATATGCTACCTCACCAATAAGTTAATGTCCTACGTAAACAAAAAGTGCGTTTGAGAAGGTAACTTTTTGCTGCATTAATGTTTCCATCCTGACTGAAGCTGAAAAATCTTATCTTCTAGGGAGAGGATTGAGTACAAGGACCCTGCAAATCGCAGTGGTTGGAGTAAGCCTCCTATTGATGAGGTACTACAGTTCCTAATCAAAATGTGTTTAGAGGAAAACTCCTTTTTTGTCGTTAATAAAGATCTGATGTGTTTCAGGCAATCGCAAAATTAACTACTCACTATATTGGAGTACATTCCAGGCATTGTGTAGATGAGGCTGAGGTGGCTGAACATGTTGTTCGTTTAACAAGTAATCTGGCCTATTGCCAAGTCAGGTGCTAATATCTATGCTATTTCAGTTTTGTTTCCAAAGATTTTAATTTGATATGATGCCCAATGAAAGTTCCGTTTCCTTTCCTCCTAACATACAAATCCAACAAAAAATCTTTTGATATAAACCGAAATGGAAGATACAGAAGCTCAAATAGAAACTATCTCTGTGCTGACGTCCTTGATTCCGAATTAAACTGTCTAATGCGCAGGGATAAGTTAACTCGGTGGTCAGTATGCGCTGCTAGTACATTAATGTCCCGGAAGGGAGCTGATAAGCACTTGATTAGAGAGAGCCTATGGTAGAGTAATCTAAATCCATTTTCAATTTCAATATTTGTTAAATCACCTGCTTTGTTTAATCAGTAAATATGCATTGGGTCAAATAGGTTGAAAGTGTTGGTAGCAATACCAAAGGTACCGCCAAGATACGCTTTAGCAGTGTCAAAGAAATACCCATCCTTGAAGTCTCTTCTTGAGGTTTATATGAATCCTAACATGTCGGTGAGTAAACACATACTAGGGATTTGACTTCCCAGTTTGTTTCTAATGGTTTCTGATACAAATTGTGTGGTGTTGTTGGTTTTAAAAAAATTGGGGAATAGGTTCATGACAAGGAGTTTACACTAAAAGACTTGAAAGTGGAAAATTTAGTAGGAGAAGACAAAAAGGTGGGTGAGGCCTGTTCGAAGCGGATATACAGAGTGCTTATGTCTAAAGATGGAACCCTTAAGACTGATGACGTCGTAGATGGTGCTGCTTCCTTCACACCTCGTCCATATGACTTAGACTAGAAGTAAGAGAACATTAAAAAGTCTCATAACTTTCTCTGTCAGACAAAACAGAAGAATGATTGTGTCTGAGATTTCTTTTCCTTTTGTATATGTATGCAAGTTCATTATGTATTGTCCGAAGTATTTAATGTGTGTCCTGAGTCGTTTTATATGTCTTGATTTTGTTAGTAAAGAAAGGTATTGTTGGTTCCGTCTCTGATGCTGCACATCTTAGTTTTCTCGAACAGCCTATTAGTGTTCGATTTATAAGTTTTGGTGTTTTACTCTTGGTTTTGTTAAGGTCATATTTGATCTTGATTCTCTGTTTCTTGATACACAGATGACAGATCCTTTTAGCTTTGTAAGAGGACACAATTTGAGTTGATTCATAAAAAAGAGTCTCAGAATATGTCAGGTTTCATCGTTGTCTCAAAAACGCTTTTATTGATTAGTTTAACATTACATAACTAGAAAGGACCACAAATGCACATAGTTTACAGAGATCTATCCGGTACCGGTAACACCAAGATCCTGCTTCTTGTCATCTTTACCAGCACCAAATACAGGTCCGCCAAGACCAGCAGCATCAGAGACCTTGTCTTGAAGCTTGTCAACTTGAATCCCACCTTCGTCATCCTTTGACTTTAAATCAAGCTTGGTCTTGTTCTGCCCTCCTTCCACCGACTCATACGTTGTAGCTGTTCTTGACCCCATCGGCTCTGCTCCTTGTGCTCCGGACATGGTTACCCGATCTCACGAACTCAATTTCCCCTTTTGTCCACACCAAAACTAATTTTTATACCCTCCAGCCATGGTCTTGAAATCTGCCACCTGGCCAATACGTGGCAGTTCTTCAGAAGTTTAGACCTATCTTGCTGGTCACGTGTCGCAAGTGACTCAAAAGAACTCGGCTTTGACCCTTATCATCTGTTTACATTACGCTTCTTGATTTGTTCCTGAATTAGTCTTCTTTCCTAATCTGTCTCTCACAAGGTGTCACACGATTTTCACTCGGAAACATCCTCTACAGTTTTGTCTATTGCAAAATGATCGAACCCGGGACCCCTGGTTACATTATTTGCTCATCAAAACAACTATATATACTCCATACCAAGTCCAACAATTGGAGAGCTCACTATTAAATCAGGTATACAATTAAGGAGAAATCAAACTTGGCAATCAGAATAATGAAAACCACAAATCCAAGATCCAAAAAATAAACATGTTGCATGCAAACTCAATCCACACAATGGTGGTGGATCATAAACATAAGTAGAAGATGAGAGAATTTAAAAACATAACTTTAGTTCACTGAAGTTGCATTAAAGAGGGATAGGCATACAATATTAAGATTCATCACAGTCGATCGAGTCGAGTCTTTCAATACGCCACCTTCTATTGTATACATAAATGAGAAGAGTTTGAGCCATAAACCTTATTTAATAAGGGAGTTTTCAGTATTCAATTTCAGAGAGGTGAAGGAGAACGCAACTAAGAAGAAGAGTCACTGGCTCCGGTCACATCATCTTCTGCACTACAAGAAGAAAATGAGAGGAATATTGAGTCATAACATAATATATGGTTAAATTCAGAGAGGGAGGCAAAACATTACTCACAAAGACTCATCACAACTTAAAAGGTCTTGGAGATCACGCTCAAGGTACATAAGATAGATGTCTTGAAGTTGCTCCTCTTCTGTTGCTTCCTCACGGTCGTCCTGTTTGAATCCAAAAAAACAATAATTAAGTGATGAAATAACTGAAAGAATTTTTTTGTTTAAATGTCTACAAAATAATCGGTTACCGTAGACATGATTTTTCCAGTGTTAAATCCTTTCTCGCAATGATAACATGAGTAGAATATATTATCCAGGTATGTATCACGGACAGACCATTTGTCCCTGTGAGAAGTATATCCCTGTGTGAGAGTATGTTGATGCTGTTGGTTCTTCACATTAGATGGAAACCCAATACACTCTACATGGCCGCTGAACTTACAGTCAATACATCCGTAGTAAGACACACCACAAGGTCTAGTGCACACACTGCAAGCTCGAGTCACCCTCAAATCATTGTTCCAAAAGTTATAGAGATAGTGACTATGTGACTTGATGTTGCTTGGTACCATCACTGCTTTGATGCAACCAATGTGGAAATTGATTTTGCAAATGGAACAATAATAGCCATACTTTGTTGTAATATTCGTTTGGCAAGCAGTGCACTTGGATTCACTTTCAAGAAGTAAAACTGCTAGCATGTGATCAGAATGAAGTGGATGACCAACTAGTAGTCGCCTCCCAACTTGGATACACAAAGGGTGGTATATATCTTCACACGTCACACATGAAAAAGCTTTTCCACAAAACTTCTCATCACAAATAGAGCAAGCGATAGGATATGACTTTGAGACGATAAGTTGAAACAAGCTATGTTTTTCTTGTATGCAAAGCTCTACCAATGTTCCAATGATTTTCTGACCCATGTGTAATGCACCATGCATTTTCTTATCTTTCAAAACGCAACTGATGTCGATGATAAAATTGCATGTACGACAGAAGAGATTGAACCCTTCTACATCCTTTTTGCATGACTCACACTTTCTTTCCATCCATCTTGGGGAATTTGGTAGAAGGGTGAGAGAATGGTTCAAATGAAATTGATGCCTAGATGGCCGCCCAAGCTCTGCACAAAAATCATGTGACTGGAAGCTACATGTCTCACATTTGCAAGGATTATCATGTATCTTTGTACCGCACATGCTGCAGTTTCCTTCTTCCTCAAGCTCACTCATGTGGACCAGTCTCATCACATGAATATGACTGAAGCTATTAACCTAGAGCATATATATTTGAGACAATTTAGGAGAAGATATTGTTTCACTAGTTTATGGACTATAGTAAAAAATTATCATACCAATAGCTTATCTTCAAATTCATTAGTTCCAAGGTCTTTGAGATTTTGGGATCTAATTGTGTTGTCTTTGCTGCAAGAGTACAAATCTTTCAAGTACAATGGGGAAGGCTCATCCTGTTGGTTATGAGTAAAATTACTAGCTCATCATTTTTGTCAATACATATATAACATCATATCATTATAAGAAAAAACAGAGTTGTAATAAAATATTAATTACCTCGCGTAGAATGCATTCAGTGTGACCGAGAAAATCACATTCATCACAAGAATATGCTGGATGTCCGGAAATTACCATCGTCTCACAAACACCACAATACTCCAAAAAATCGTCCTCGTCCCCGTCCCTGGCTCCGACTCTTTTGTAACTAAGTTGATGAACGTGATACGATTTCTTGAGAACATATTCAGGTATCTCAAGACACTCGGTATGACATCTCAAATCACATATGACGCACAAATAATAGAATCTGTTATAGATAACAGTTTCCTCGCATATTATACATGGGCACTTTATCCTATCATCAACGACACGGTTAGTACTTTCTACATAAACCAGTCTGTGTTCATGAGACTTATACAACAAACCCCTCAACAAGGCATCTGCACATCTCAGGTGAAGGTAAAACTCACATTCTAAGCAACCAAATGGGACACCAGCAAATTTGCGACGACAGGCATTACAACGTTTCCGACCATCAAAAGCTTGTATGTAATCAAGGCGTTTGAGAGGGTGGATAGGGTGAATGGGATGTTGAAACTCAGTGGGTATAAGATCAAGGCAACGCTCGTGAAAAAACATGTAACAGTGAACGCAACCGTAACATATTGCAGTGAAAGAGAGAGGTTGCTCACAGAGAAGGCAAGAGCCTTTGGAATCTGGTCCTGGCCTACACCTTTTGAGCAAGTGTTCATGGCTGTAATGGAGCATTTCTTTGGCTTCCCAACCCGTCGTTATGCTCTTCTGGAGTGCACAGCCCAAATCAAGATAGACCTCACACTTGTCACACTCGTAGTAGTATGTTCCAGAGGACATGTTCCCGCACCCAACGCACACCATGTATTTGGTTTTTCGGTCATCCTCGCCAATACGAAACTCTAGAGGGTGCTCCGGATGGAGATGGTGTGACATCTTTAGGGGAAGGTCCGAGCAAGCTTTGCAGAGATCGAAGTTACAAGGGTCGCAGGCGAATTCAACAGGTTCATCTTTGAAGCAGATGTTGCAGATCCCATTTCCGACGATCTTCGGCGAGGTCAACTCGCATTCATGGGATCCATGTTGGATCTTTCCCATCCCGATGTGAGATAGAGAGAGAGAGAGAGAGAGAGAGAGAGCAAGAAATGAAGAAAGTCAACCAAAAATGTGTTAGGAATTTTCTCTTCTTTTTTTACTAGGACGAAGAAAAATATTCATGGGTAGTTGTGACTTGTGATCGCATTCAAAGGATATTAGGATCCATGTTATGTTGGAGCTATCCCATCCCAATGTGAAACTCAACCAAGAAAATGTTAAAGAATTATATTCGTATCGTGGGATCCATGTTGGAAGCTTTCCCTTTGCAATTTGATTTAGACTTTCCAATTATTTTTGTATGTTTTGTTTTCTGCTTTAATTATGGGTCAAGTTTGGGATTTCGGGTCAGGATCAGTTTTTTATAATGAATATCGGATTAAATTTAATATCATTTTTCAAATATATTTTTTCTTTATTTTTTTTGTCGAAAATATCCTAAAAAAAATACGATGTAGTCAAATACGTATACAACTTTAAAAAACATACACAAACTTTTTTGTTCGCCAATAGAATTTCATTGATAACAAGGTTTGATTACAAAGTGAGATAGAGCTGACAATGACATCAATCATTCTAGAAGTATAAGCCGACAAGCACAAAAAACTCTCGGAGACTACACGAAAAAACCCAAACAACTTAAAACATAACATCCTTTCAATTACAGATCAGAAATTTGAGTTCCAAAAATAGACAATTAAAACTTAAATCTTTAAAAACTAAAGCTTAAAACAGATCTAAAACAAGAAAAACCACAAAAAACAGATGGTAGTCCAAGGATCTTCTAACCGCAATATTTGATCTGAAATAAAGTACACTGCAACTTCACACAAACGGATGATAATACAAAAACATACACAAACTACATATATATCATATAAACATTATAAATATCTTATAAATATTTAATAAATATCTAATAAAATCTTATAAAAACCTTATAAACTTTATAAATTACCTAAGAAAATTTTATAAATATTTGGATTGTGTCTTTGTCTCGCTAACCTTTCAGATTTAATGAGGAACATTTTTGAAAGGAAATTTTTAAAAATACCACACTTAAAAGAAGAAAGTATGAAAGAAAATTATAAGTGATTGATCTAATAGAGTCAGAGAAAGTTATCAGTGGACTGTTCTAAATTCTAATAATTCACATTAAATAATAATAATAAAAAAGTTAGAGTCCATATCAAACTCTCCTCTTGTGGGCTTAGTCGTTAATGCTAGGACGGCTTGATTCGTGACTAATACTCCCACCCACCCACTATCTTAAATGTTAACAGAACAAAACTTTGGATCTCATCATCTTTCTTTCTCCCGTTGACTTTGATGGCAGAGCTCCTCCAGCATTTCTCCCATGAATGCCCGTTGACTTCTCCAAAGATCGTCGCAGACGGGATTTGCAGCATTTGCTACAAAGATGAACTTGTCGAGTTGGCATGTAGCCCTTGCGATTTCAATCTCTGTAAAGCTTGCTCTCATCTGCCGCCAAAGGTGTCACATGATTTCCATCCGGATCATCCTCTAGAGTTTTGCCTACGTCAGTACGATCAGAAACCTGGACACATCCTCTGCTCCGGGTGTGGCAACATGTCTTCTGGTTCTTTCTACAAGTGTGAAGAGTGTGAGATCTACTTGGACATGGGCTGTGCGCAGAGTGAGAACATCTTCAGAGGATGGGATGACAAAGAGCTGCTCCATGACAGCCATTGTCACTTGCTTAAGAGGTGTAGACCGGGACCAGACGCTAGCGGTTCAGGTTCTTGCCTTCTCTGTGAGCTTACCCTCTCTCCCTCTACAATATGTTATGGTTGCGTTCACTGTTACTCATTTGTTCATGAACGCTGTATCGATTTTCCGAGAGAGATTTCACATCCTGCGCATCCAGCACACCCTCTCAGACGCCTTGATTACACACGAACTAGTTACTGTGATCTTTGCGGGGAAAAGATTGCCGGTGTTCCATTTGGTTGCCTAGAATGCGATTATGACGCTCATTTGAGGTGTCTAGATTCCTTTTTGCGAGGTCTTACGCACAAGTCTCATCCCCACAAGTTGATTTATAGAACTAAATCTCACATAAGTTTTACACAAAACTATCAATGCGAAATATGTAAGAAATGTAATGTGATATCTCTTGACTCTTTTTATTGCTGCATGGAATGTGGTATGGCTTTCCATTTCGAGTGTCTTGAGATACCTGAGTTTGTGGTCGAGAAGTCCCATCACATTCATCCACTTGTGTGCAAATTGCTCCCATATGAAAATGATTTTTTGGAGTATTGTGGCGTTTGCGAAACAATGGTATCCGCAGGACATCATGCTTATTCTTGTGAAGAATGTGATTTTCTAAGCCACATTGAATGCATTTTACGCAAGGTAATTAACATTTTCATTACAATTCTGTTTTTTTTTTTTTCCCTAATGATGCTGGTCGTGAAGACGATGACGTTCTACTCTGTATCATCATAATCTACAGGAAGCGCCTTCCCCATTATACTTGAAAGATCTTTACTCTTGCCGCAAAGACAACACGAGTTCAATTGATCAAGGGGACCATGATACCAATGACTTGAAACAAAAACTTATGGTACAAATTTTTCATTATAATTCATAGACTAGTGAAAAAAACACAAGTGCAAATTCTCTTCATTCAATGGTTGTGACTTGTGACTGCCCTTGGCTTGATTGATTCAGGTTAACAGTATGAAGGGGCATATACATGTGATGAGATTTGTTGATTTCAGTGAACTTGGTGAAAGTGCAAACTGCGAAATATGCAATACAAAAATACTTGTTAGCCCATGTAAATGCGAGACATGCAGCTTCCAGGCACATAATTTCTGCGCAGAGCTAGGGAGACCATTACAGCATCGAGTTCATAAGCATCCTTTGACACTCTTGCCAAAGGCCCCTGCAGGTGCAGGTGTTACTATGGATTGTAACATTTGCACAAAAGGAATAGAAGGGTTCAATCTCTTTTGTCGCCTATGCAATTTTGTCATCCATACCAATTGCATATTTAGAGGTAAACATTTATTTACAGAGTTACAAAGGGGGCAAAAAATCATAGGAAGCTGGGAAGGGACTAAATGCATTCAACAAAAGCATTATTTGAATCAAATTATGGTTTCAAAGTCATATCCGATGCCTTGTGCTATCTGTGAAGATAAGGTGTGTGGGAAAGACAAGACCATGCAAATGGCATCGCTTGATCTTTCAACATTTGACGAGCGTCTCATCATTCGAAACTCACTTGTTTCATGTATGAAGTGTGAAGATGTATACCATCCTCTGTGTGTTGAATTTGAAAGGCAAAAACGATTTTTTCCTCCAATACACCCTGATCACGACCTTAGAGTTTCATTTGTAAGTGGTTCCAAGTGCAGAGTTTGCAAGCTGGAAATTAAAAAGTATGGCTATAGTTGTTCCACTTGCGAAATCAGTTTCCATATTAAATGCATCAAAGCGGTAAGATCCTCAGCCAATATGAAGCCTAAGCCTCACAGTCACTATTTCTATCACTTTTGGATTGATGAATCGACGATCACTCGAAACTGCCGTGTGTGCGCTAAACCTTGTGGTGTGTCGTTCTACGGATGTATTAGCTGTGACTTCAACGTCCATGCAGAGTGTATTGGGTTTCCATCAAATGTGAAGAACCAAAAACATCAGCATACTCTCATGGAAGAAAATCGTAGTGTTTTCGGGGGGCTGCGTGCCTGCGTTCTCTGTGGAGAAAGTATTGGGACTAGGAGAGTATCAGGAAGTAAATACTGCAATGTGCATTATTCATGCAAACACTGTACGGACGTGTTTCACCTCAAATGCATAATGTCTACGGTAAAATTTAATTAGTCATCCTGTAGAAGTAGAACTTTAACCATTGTCTTTTTCGGTTTTTATGTTAAACTTTAAAAACATATGTTTTTTTCCGTGTCATACAGGATGACCGTGAAGCTGCAACAGAAGAAGATCAACTTAGAGACATCTATCTTATGTACCTTGAGCGTCATCTCTTGGAGGTGTTAAAAAGTGAGTCTTAGTTTGTTAACGCAACTTCCGTTATTCTCAAGTTATGCGTATCAACTTCTTCTCATTTTATTCTTATCTTTGTTTCAACAGATGAAGGAAGCCATTATTGGTAATTTGGTATTAATTAGTTTTGTACCCCTCCCTGTGTTAACTAAGGAAGGCTACTTCTCTTCTCTGAGGTTATGTCTCTTTGTTTCATCTGTGTTCACTTTTCTTCAGAGTGCCAAGTTTGATGCTGGTGTGCCTGTAGCACTGTTTTTGTCTAAAGTTCTTACATTTTACTACTTTTCAAAAACGTTTGCATTTTTTTAAACACGAATTTCTTACTATCTTCGTCATAACTCAATATTAGATTCGATGATATTCTTAACGACACATGAATTTACAAGAAAAAAACAGTGCAAAATTAGTTAAATTTTTCTTGCGAGTCTGGTACGTTGATGATGCTGATTTCTGAATGTAGTCTAGAACCTTGTGGAATTCCCAATGGCGCATTTTCACAAGAACAGTTATCAACAGCAAAGAGTTCCCACTTCTTAATCCCACATTTCTCCAATGCTGACTGCAATCTCTCTTTTTCTTTCTCTGCCGGGTACGAACCATCCGGTGTCACGAGCACAGCCCCGGTGTAAGACTGTCCCGCCACACGAGCTGCTCCATTGTAATGGAACAGCCCCCAACTTAGATCATCACACACATCCACTATAGTCCAAAACTCATTTGACACCACACCATTGTCCAAAACACTGAAACGAAATGTTGCAGGGACCTTTCCTCTCTTCACCGAGTATCTCCTCCTTCTCCACACTAGCTTCTCTTCAAGTGTCCTCACCTGAAACACGGGCTCATACCAAAACGACGACTTCCCTTTCCCTCTGTAAAAAAGCTGGTACTGACATGGAAACTGATCATAAGCAGGGTTTTGTCCAGCCACGACACGCCAGCTCCAATCCAATTCCCCTAACCATCCAACAAATAAGTCTTCCGCTGTATCATGACATAACTCCTTCCCTCGGAAACTCGTCATGGGAGGCACATAAGGCTTCCCAGGGATCTTTGCATCCAATTCGAGACAATTGTGTTTCTGTAGCACACAAAGAGAGAAAGCTTCAAAGTATGGACTCTCGTAAGAAGCAATGCATCTGTAGCTGCACACCTGATCCACAGGACTACATTGGTTCAAACACTGAAGAGCTTTCCGACAATTAGGATCCAAAAGACAGTTCAAAATCTGAGGTCCACAGTTTTTAACCATACAAGTAAGCGTCGAGAACCCTTTAGACCTCAAGTTTTGCAACACAGGAACTGGTCTTATGTAAGCGTTGATGATGACAAGCAGACAGAATCTTATATCATCAGAGTTACGACGTTCCCAAGCATCCCCCACTGTCTTCACTACCTCTGTCGTTTCTTTATCTTTGTTATTAACGCTTCCAATATCAGTCCCTCCAAGCCTGTTCATCAAATCTGAAGAAGACTCAAAGCAAATCATGTTTTTGATGTTTTTGCTGTTTTCCTGAACCCACTTCACAGATTCCGAGTTAGTAACAGCAACTAAAACCAAGATATCAGTCTGATTCAGTTCCTGTTTCAGAGTCAAAGCTCTCTGATCATTTGAACTCAAGATTTCATCATCAAAGACAAGCATTTCATAACCTTCATCAACCCATTTCAGTCTTCTTGCCTATTAATGAAAAAAAAAAAGATTGTAATCAAAATTGTCCCAAATTGTTAAGCGAGGGAGAGAAGAAGAAAACAAATTACTTACAGTGTGGAGCATAACTTCTTCCCAAGAAGTGGATTTGAGTGGGCTTACTGCTCCTTTACCGACGAGAGCAATCAATTTCACCGGAGGCTCAGACTCCTCTGTCTTCGTACTCTTCTCCGTCTCCAAAACCGAACGAACAATGGTTTTCGAACGGGAACCCACTGGTGCGTCATCTAAACCCAAAGGATGAGACCTCCGGAAGAAATTAACTTTAGAGAACGCCGCTCGAGGAGTGACAAACCGGTTGAGGAAAGGAGAAGACTCTCTCGTCCCGGGAAGAGAAGCTGCTCGGAGAGAAATCGCCATGGCTGTTTTGGCGAATACACACGCTAACGGTCTCTCTCTCACCCTTTATTAATTGTACATAAACAAGCCACGTGTTTACTTATGATTGGTTCAAAAATTTGTGTTCCTTCAATCAGATTTTAGAAAGTAGTAGAGAAATCCCAATCTTGGTTTAATTCGGTTTGTCACCAAACTTTGTTCTATTTAAACATCTCACTCAAAAGTATCATTTATCACCATTATCAAAACATGAAACCACGTTTGTGTCTAAAAATCTCAAAGCGTAAATATAACCACAGGAGAAAGTTAGAGAACAATTTTGGTATTCAAATCCATGGTGAGACCTTATTAATTTTGCCAAACCAAAAACAGAAGCAGTAAGGTGAACGATATCTTCTCTTTCTAGGCAAACATCTTCTTCTGCCTTTTCTTACAACAAATCAAATGTTTTTCAGGTTCAAACCTTAGATGAAGTTACGGATGTCCAAAGACTTCACATCGGGCATTTCCTCATCCTTGAATTCCTCCCTGAATATTTCCACAAATCCCACATCATGTTATGATGACATAGATTGAGATCAAAAAGATTTGATAAATGAGAAACATAAAGCAAAACTTACTTCTTTTTCTGAGATTCCATAGCTTCAACAGCATCACTCTTCAGCTCATCCAACTGTGCTTTGGCCATGCTGATCTCCAAATTTTCCTCGTATTTAGGAAGGTCTTCTTTCCTTATCCCAAGCCTGTTCAGATCAATGAGATGCAAACATGCACATTAGTTATATAATATGCAAATCGATACAAGGAGCCTTGAGATTTGTTCTTGTTTTGTATGGGTGGTTTGAAGAATGTTTACATACTTTTTGTTGCCTTTCTCAAACTCTGCAACCAAAAGATCCATTCCTTTCTTGTCGCTTCTCAGGAGAGGCTTCTTTATGTCCTTTTCGACTTTCTCCAAAGCCTCGAACATCATGGCCTCAGCACCAAGCTCATCAGTAAGCCCCCTCCTGCAAGATATATCACAAGCAGAAGAATAACTCAAAGACTATTATTAGCAATTTTCATTATGTTGCAAACAATAGCAGGACAAAGAGGGAAACAGGAAGATAGTTACGATGATGCAATTTTCAAGTAATTGCTGAACAATCACATTGAAGATATTAGAGGATGATACTTCCATTCTTCCCAATATAATAGAATTACTTTGATTAACACAAGAAGTGCAACTTTACGGGTGAGGGCAAACCATCCAAAAGAATGACTGAAACAAATTCGAAGTCTAACACCAACCTGGTGCGGATGTCCTGCAACTTCAACAAATATGCACGAGCATCTGGAATATCTTGAGTCTCAGTATCAATGTCATGTTTAATGCGTTGAGATTCTGAGAACATGTCTGCCCTGCATACCAAAAACGCAAGAAAAGGAACCAAATTAACAAGGTTGAAACATATGTGAAATTCGCTTCAGCGAAATCAGAAAGGTAAAACCAGGAAAATCCCATCAACATACATCCAAGAAAGGAGCAGCAAGAGGCTTACTTTTGCCTGATGGTCTTCATTACATTTGCATACTGTTTTACCGCAGCTGGGTCCTCTGGAGCAAGGGTGATCTTTTCCTTTCGGAGAATATCAACTGCAGCCTGGAATTTGTTCTTGATATCAAAGAAGACACCCTTCAACATCTCTGTCAAAAAGTGTAAAACTCGAGTCAATAATACTACACATCAGTGCTTGTCCGCTCTAAACACACACAAAAACTTTCAGCAACACATCGAACATAACCTATCATAAACCAGATACATATATAAATTCAACAGAGAAGTAAAGAGATAAAGTCAACTTCTTCACAAGATAACTAGCAGAACAACAGTCCTAGCAATCACGGCCTGGGTTTCACAAGATTATATTTACATTGACCAATATAGTTTTCCTACACATTTTATCTCGAGATGCTAAACTCAAAAGATATCAGTTTTATTGCATACCATCTCCTTTAAATGTTGGACGAGCAGCTTCCTTGGCAAAGGCTCTGACTGGAATAGCATGTTGCTGCTGGAAAATGACCAGACTTCCCTGTAGCTGCATAATGAGAGTAAGATAAGCTGCAGCTAATCAATGGAATAGCATACTGTTGCTGCAAAATAACCAGACTTGTCGCAATTGCAAATCATCTCATCGTCGTTGGAAACACACACAACACATAGAAATTGATACCGTACAAGACTATTGGAAACTTAATCATTCGATTAAACAAACTCTCCGATCGAGCGAGATTGTACTACAGAAGATAACAACAAATTTCGACAACGACATTGAAATGACACACCATAAGATGTGATTCCGCGATATCGATACCGTAAAATCCATAATCTCACATAAATCATCGCATCGAATATGCGTATAGAACCCAGAGGAATCAAACAAAAACCGAAAAAGAGAAAGGACAAGCAGATGTCGCATTCGGATTTGGATGATAGAGAAGAAGAATCGAGGGAGAGAGTATGAATACCTGCTTAGATGTGGAGAGGAAGCGAGAAGCGTACGCCATTTGCTCGATCGGATCGGATCGAATCTGTGAAGAGATGACGAAATTAGGGTTTGAGGTTTGTTTTGAGATCCCCTATCTGAGACGGAGCAGAAGAAAGTAACAAACTAGTCCAGTCGCTCGCTCTTTTACGGAGTCCAGCTTCATTGTACAGCGTTGATTTCCATCAACGGCTCAGATTTATTCCGGATAAAATACTTGTAAAATGTTTGTAAATAATAATAATTGTACAAACATTTTACAAGTATTTTATTTGAATTCAGTTTTGTTGAGTTTTTGTAGTAATAATAATTAAAAGAAAAAAACACTAAAATTATAGCTAATTTATTTTCAAAATAATAAAATAAGAAAAATATTTTAATATCCCTTATATATTAAAAGAAAAGCATTCTTCAAAAAAAGCTCACGTGTTGTCGCCGCCAGAGAGTTTTGTACTCAATTTATTATTTGCCTTTAATATTCTATAATATTACATAAAACTGTCATTGCTATTCAATTTATTTATATACACAATATTTTGTTCCTATAAATGCTAAAATTAGTAAATATTATTCAAATGTTAATAAATATTATCCTTTACATGTTTTCGAAATTATTTTAAAACCTATGTATTATAATATAATAAAAAATTATAATAGGAGATATAAAAAATATTTATTAAAATCATATTTTCAAAAATATAAATAATATTACTTATTACTGTTTAAAACTTTTTGACCAAAAAAAATTGAAATTAATTTTGAATAATAGATATTGGAAAATACTTTTAAAAAAAATTGACGGCATCTTAAATTTATTTTAAACTATACAATATTTAAACTCATGTAAATCCTAATTTTCAGTTTTTCATATAGAAAATTTCTGATATATAAGACTAACATATATTAAAGATTTATTAATTTCAAAATTAGCATATTAAAAAATATAAAATCTGATATATATTTTAATATTATTTTTTAAAGATTTCGAAGGACGGATTTTTATAGATAAAAAAATATTATACCTCTTATGGAGTATGGCTATCGGGACGAGTTTGACCCGCTTAAGAATTTAGATCATTCGTTTCGAGAAGTTTTAATCTTTTTGATGGTTTTATTCGTTTCATAATTTACAAGTTTTATACAATTCTGATTAATCACTAATTCGGTAAACGTTAGATTTTCGGGTATGTTGTTTTGTGAATCTTAATTTTATGCTGAAACCTTTATTATTTCAAAAATCACAAACTGAATGAAACCAAACTACTGTAAATGATTTAACAAATAATTATATCTATAAATGTAACTCTATATGTACATAATATATTACAAACCTTATAGTAAACATACTTTTTGATATCAATCACGCACGTACGTTGGGTCCGTACCTAGTGATATTTATAAAAAAATAGAATATATACCTAAAATAAGAGTGATCAGTGACCTACAAATATACTCAGATTTTTCTATTATCCCGAATTAACTCATTCTCTAGAGACCTATTTAATAACCTATGGCTATGGGGAGGGTCTTCGGCAAAACTAAAAATAAAATAAAATACAAGACCTCTTGATAAATAATAAAAAATTCCTAAAAATTGGGTTCTTTTATTTTAAGAAATATGTAAAAATTAACTTTAAATATACGACAAATGCCTATCATGTTTACCCCTAAAATGGTCCTCCAAAGGTAATCATAAAAAAGAAGGTGATGGAATCCGGGACGATGGCCAGTATACGGACACGGACGAGGACCAGAGCGCGCAAGGAACCAGGACGTAACTGTGTCTGGAATTAGACAGCCCTCATCCCAAACACCGAACCTGATGCTCGGAGCTACAACAAGGAGCCGGACCGCAGCTAGGACCGCAAGGAAGAAGTGCCTCATCTTTGTCCAAGTTTTCGTCCAGGAACAAGCGGAACTCGACCGCGGCCCCAACCGACCCGACGAGCAGCCAACAGAGGCTTTTCTAACGGTCTTCACCATCTCACAAGGGTGAAGACCTCCAAGTCATTAGGGAAAGTAGTACTCTTTTTCCTACCTTGGGTTTGTCCCTACGTGGTTTACCAAGGGGATTTTAACGAGGCTATGGACCCTAGTGCATGGTCATAGACCACTTCGGCCGCGTGGCCATTCTATCCTTAGTTTTATTTCTCTTTTAAGACTATGTCCTGAATGCTGCGTTTTATCTCCACCCACGTGTTTAGGGTTTGGGAGCTCCCTTATGTAAGCAGCCCTATATAAAGGGCCTAGACCCTATCATGTAAGTAGACTATTAAGAATAAAGAACAAGAAGTTATCCTTCTCTCTCGTTTTCAGTGATTGAAACGAAACCCTAGAAGTTGTACCAACCGGGTTCGTTAGCTACTAGTTTGGCCGTATCGCAAGGAGATCCATCCCTTGTGTGTCGCTACCTCATTCCACGTCTATCCCCATCTACCCGAGAGACAAACGAGTCGAGCATCTCCTCGCGAGTCTCTCTCCATCCGTTCTTGTCGTTCCTTTGTGCCGTTTCCTTCCATACATCGTTCCCACCGCCGATTCCATCCGTTCACGGCCCAACCGAGCCGTACTTTCGAATCGTTCCGCAGGGTTTGCTCCGTCCGTACGTCCGTGGTTCACGTCCGTAGTCCGGGGTCACATCAGTTGGTATCAGAGCCGAAAGTTCCTCATAAGGTCGTATCTTTCCTTCCCTTACGTCCTTGTACGGTCAAGTTTGAGTCTTGATTAGGGTCTTGTCCGTTTGTCTAAAGTTTTGTTCTTGCTAGGTCTTTAGTGTTCTTGAGCTGTTCTTCGCTTTGGTAGTTTAGATCCATAAAGTTGTGTTTTTTCGCTTGGTCGTTGTTAGTGGTGGCCTAAAGGCCACGTGTAGCGATTAGAGTCCCAACGCGTGAGATCCGTTTTTGTTTTAGTCTTAGGTTGTCGTGTAGTGCTTTTACTTTTGCTTTTTACTTTACCTTTTTCCAATCATTAGCTGTCCAAGGTTTGTCCGATTTGTTGAACCTATCAAACAGAAAACCCACGCGTTCATTCTTTGTGTAGGATCTTTTCTGAACGGACACGCGTCACGGATTGACTGACAGTACCGATTGCCACCGTCCGACACGACCGTACGCCGGAGGACATATCAACCGCCGCAGTACCCACTACTGACCGCCGGTGGTATCACTTCTCCAACCAGCCACTGCGTAGACCACCGTCCGAACAGTATCTGGCCGTTGTCCGTACCGCGGCCACCGTCCGTACAGCTGACATGGCCGCACAACCTGGAGAGCCGCTTCCACCCCCGGAAATCGGGACAGTCTTAGCCGAGATCCGGACTCAACTAGCCCAGCTAGGGAACCGGGTACAATGGATAGAGGACGGACAACGAAAACCCGCGGCTCGTGGACCGCCTGTCCAAGATCGCCAACGGCGCTATGAACCGGTTCCAGGAGGGACGTCCAATGAAGACGATGGCCCACCCTACCAAGGGAGACACCCTCGACATAGGGACGATCATGAGGACGATCAACCCTACCGTCCAGTCGAACCGGGTCACAAACTCACGGCCCCGACGTTTGCCGGAAAAGTTGATCCGGAGGCATATCTCGATTGGGAGGGAAGGATGGATCATATATTCGCCTGTTACAACTACCCCGAACCCAAGAAGATCGCCTATGCAGCCGCCCAGTTCATGGACCATGCCCTTACGTGGTGGGATCGTTCCGAAGCTGACCGAAGGAGGAACGGGGAACGCGCCTTACCGCATTGGGAGGCCATGAAGAACGAGATGAGACGCCGGTACGTGCCACCGCTGTACCACCGCGAGCTCCAGCGAAGGTTCCGCAAGCTGTCCCAAGGAGCCAAGAGCGTTGAGGACTACTATGAAGAGTTCGAACATCTTCGCAACCGGCTGGAGGTCGAAGATACCATAGAGGGATTGATGGCCCAGTTCTTGGACGGGCTACAAGACCGCATTGCACGGAAGGTAGAACGTTTAACGTACAACTCGTTCGATGAACTCTTGCACCTAGCAATGCAAGTCGAACAGCAGATCAGATCAAGAGAAAGGCCAACACCATCCACCGCTCTCGCGCTCAAGGGACGCCTAGTTGGTCGCCCAATTCGTTCCCAGGACCGGGAGGGCACCGCGGGCAAGAGAAGTCCAAGGCCGTCACCATTGACTCACGGTTCAAACCAAGGGACCAGAACAAGGACTCTCGTACCGACCCCAGGCCGCAACCGACCGAAGGACGTAGCCGAGACATAATATGCTTCAAGTGCCAAGGTCGAGGCCACTACGCCCGAGATTGTCCCAATCCGCGTACCATTACCATTACTGCATCGGGGGAACTTGAATCCGAGGACGACGACGAACCTTATGAGCCGAACAACGCTAAGGAGGTCGAGGAAACCGTCGCCGAGCCTGACAAGGGAGAGCTGCTTATGATCCGGCGGGTCCTTAATACTAGCCAGTGTCCGGACGATACGCACCAGCGGGACAACATATTCCACACGCGATGCACTGTAAGTGGGAAGGTTTGTGGCTTGATCATTGATGGTGGATCTTGCACCAATGTGTCCAGTTCCTACATGGTCAAGAAACTATCTCTTGGTACCACAAACCATCCTAAACCCTACAAACTCAAATGGTTGAATGACAAGGCCATGGTCCAATTCACCGAACAGGTCACAGTCCCGTTTAGTGTAGGCCCCTATAAAGACCAAGTCTTGTGTGACGTGGTTCCGATACAAGCTAGCCACCTCCTTTTGGGGCGTTCTTGGCAGTTTGATAAGCGGACCTCTCACTGTGGCCACACCAACCAATACTCCTTTGTGCATGATAACAAGCGTATTTGCCTAAAACCATTGAGTCCCACACAAGTTTGTGAGCTGCAATCGAAAATGTCTAAGGAACCGAGTACTAAAATGAACTTCTTGATTAATGCTAGTACGGTTAGGAGATCACTTAGTGACTCCACTTGTCAAGACTTATTGATGGTCTTTAAGGATGTTGTGAGTATAGGTACGGAGCAGGACGCCGTCGCGGCCATGATCAGACCGCTCCTACGACGGTACCAAGACGTGTTTCCGGATGAATTACCGCACGGTCTACCACCACTTCGCGGCATTGAGCATCAGATCGACCTCTTACCCGGAGCCCAGCTCCCAAACCGTCCTGCCTACCGCGTGAATCCCGAGGAGGCCAAGGAGCTTGAACGCCAAGTATCCGAACTCATGAAGCAGGAATACGTCCGAGAGAGCCTTAGTCCATGCGCGGTGCCAGTCTTGTTGGTACCTAAGAAGGATGGGACATGGCGTATGTGCGTGGATTGTCGGGCAGTAAACAACATCACCATCAAGTACCGCCATCCCATTCCGCGCCTAGACGACATGCTTGATGAACTCAGCGGTTCCACCATCTTCTCCAAGATAGACCTTGAAAGTAGCTATCATCAAGTGAGGATGAAAGAGGGAGATGAGTGGAAAACCGCGTTCAAAACCAAGCAAGGTTTGTACGAATGGTTGGTAATGCCATTCGGTCTATCTAATGCTCCCTCCACCTTTATGAGACTGATGAACCATGTCCTTAGGGTCTATATCAACAAGTTTGTGGTTGTTTACTTTGATGACATCCTTGTTTATAGTAAATGCCTTGAGGAACATTTAGAACATATGTCCTTGGTCTTGGACACTCTTAGGGAGAACAAACTGTACGCTAACCTTAAGAAATGCGTGTTTGGAGCTAACGAGCTAGTTTTCCTAGGCTTTGTTGTAAGTGCGCAGGGGCTTAAGGTGGACAATGACAAGATCAAGGCCATTGAGGAATGGCCGACCCCGACCAATATCAGTTAAGTCCGGAGCTTTCACGGCCTGGCCAGTTTCTATAGGCAGTTCGTGCGGGATTTCAGTTCGGTAGCTGCACCACTTACCGCCACCATAAAGAAGAGTGTTGAGTTCAAGTGGGGACCGGCCCAGGAAGCAGCCTTCCGCGCGCTCAAGCACCGACTGACACACGCGCCTCTATTGGCCTTACCGGATTTCAGCAAAACCTTTGAAGTGGAGTGCGACGCGTCCGGGGTGGGCATTGGAGCCGTCTTGACGCAAGGAAGCAATCCTATTGCCTACTTCAGTGAGAAGCTCAGCGGACCGACGCTCAATTACCCAACCTACGACAAGGAGCTGTACGCCTTAGTCCGCGCGATGGAAACTTGGCAACATTATCTGTTGGCCAAGGAGTGTGTCATTCATACCGACCATGAGACGTTGAAGCACTTGCGTGGCCAGACCAACCTGAAGAGGAGGCACGCCAAGTGGCTGGAGTTTATCGAAACCTTCCCTTACGTCATCAAGTACAAGAAGGACAAGGAGAATGTTGTGGCCGACGCACTTTCACGGCGCCATACGCTGATCACCACCATGGACGCACGGATCCTCGGGTTTGAGCACATCAAGGACGCGTATGGTTTGGACCCGGACTTCGCTGAGTGCTACCGAGAGCATGGTAAAGGGAGCTATACCAAGTTCTTCGTACATGACGGGTTCCTATTCAAAGAGAGGCGCATGTGCGTCCCGGCTGGATCGATGCGGGAGTTATTAATGAGGGAAGCACATGGAGGAGGGCTTACGGGGCACTTTGGCGTAGCCAAAACAATGGCCATCCTGAAGGAGCACTTCTATTGGCCTAAGATGAAGCGCATGGTGGAGAAATTCTGCGGTAGTTGCATTATGTGCCGGACGGCCAAGTCCACCACGCGTCCCTATGCCCTGTACACGCCCCTTCCGATCGCATCAAGTCCGTGGGTTGACCTATCTATGGATTTTGTCCTTGGTCTACCACCGTGCGACAAGAAGGACGCTATTTTCGTGGTCGTGGACCATTTCTCCAAAATGGCCCATTTTATACCATGCAACAAGACCAACGATGCCATGCACATCGCCAACCTGTTCTTCCGAGAAGTAGTGCGGCTACACGGCCTCCCGCGCACCATTGTGTCCGATCGCGAGCCCAAGTTCCTCGGCCATTTCTGGAGGACAATATGGAGAAAGCTCGGTACACGGCTGTTGTACTCGACAGCGTGTCATCCGCAGACGGACGGCCAAACCGAGGTGGTTAACCGCACCCTCGGAGCACTACTACGGACCACCATCGGCAATAACAGGAAGACTTGGGTCGAATGCCTTCCATTTGTGGAGTTCGCCTACAACCTTGCCACGCACTCGGCCATCCAGAAACATAAAGTTGATTAGTACAGTAGTATGCAACCAATTGTATCATCCTTGTAAACAATTGTTATTATTCTTACGTATGATTCTATTTTTGTTAAAGTACTTACTTTTATATTCACTAGAGCGTCGATTTATTTGATATATTTTGATAAAAATTATATATGATTGATTATGGTTATAAAATATTATCTCATAAAAAAAAATTAGTATTAAAGAAAAAAAATTAAATTTCAGATACACAATTTTTATAAATATAAAAATCAGTTGTGTTATAAAATCAAATCTGATTAAAAAAATCATAAATCTAACTTGACGTCCAGGCGAAGCAAATCAAACTGATGACCTCACATATCCTAAACCATTTTTTTTGACCACCAGAAAAACGAAACAATTTTATAATCATGAATTTAACTCGTTTTCATATTTAATTGATCGCTACCACCTATGTTTTCGTGTTTTTATTCAATATTTTTTTATTCTTCGTATTCTTTCTTGTCATATTCATTGTCAAATTTTGTGTTAATTGTTATCGTAACTTTTACAGTTTGGTTCTTCGTTATACTCTTTTTCTTTTTCTTCCTCGTCAACTTCTTCACATTCTTCCACTGAAAAACCTTTTTTTAGACTACCACACAACTTGTTAACCCATCAAACTCCAAGAACAAAATCATTTCTTTTCTCATGAAATTTGTGAAATTCATGATTACCAGCATAGTCCACACATGCACCCAATTATTGACAATTTTATCCATATACTTAGATCCACGCGTTTAGAAATTTCTCAAACCAAAATCTTTACTTGGTTTATAATATTTTAAAAGCATAATAAAATGTACTAATAATTATTTATTTAATATGAATCATATGATATATAGAAATATGAGTACACTATAAGAACATATTAATTATAAATAAATAATATAAATTATATTATATCATCAAATAATATCAACCGTATCATATTATCAAATAACCTTAACCGTGACAACTGTAACCTTGGTCATGCCTATGTATAGCCCCTGTTTTAGAAACCGCTAGGCGCTAGTCGGGCGGTCGGGTGGGCCTAGCGCCTATCGAGAAAATCAGAGATTAAACGGGGATTAATCGGGGACTAGTTTTTAGGTTATTTTATTAAATTAATAGTAAATTAAAAATATATAGTACTAAATATATGTATAATTATGTTTATGTGAAAATAAAAATATCAAATAAAATATAAAGTTATAGTATTGTCTTTAAAATTACGGTAAAAACATAATAACGTAATATTAAGAAAACAAATTATGATTTTAATTAAAAGTTTGTACATTAGTTATTGTAAAACATCATAAACTCTTAATTTAAATGTTTAAATAACAAAAATATATATATTTGATTTATATTTGGCTCCAAAAATAATCGGTATATACAAAATTATGCGGGAATTAATCGGATTAGACGGTATAATCGAATAATCAATGCTAGGCGGGGATTAGTCATTAATCGAGGCGGAGATGGTGGGCCTAGCGATTTTACGGAGCGTAATCGGTGCTAGGCAGAAATTTTTAAAACAAGGTGTATAGCTAATAAAACATATGTATTTGTCGTCCATCTTTCTTCTTTAAACCTCAAAAATTGACTCAAACATCAAATTAAGGTATTGCAATGTCAATCCTTCTTCCTTACACCCAAAAATAAAAAATTAATGAAAGAATATCAATTCATCTATAAAATCATACACAAACATATGTTTTACAGCTCATAAGAAATAAAAAGCACAAATTTTCATACATAAATAAGATAATTTATGTTTTGCATTAATATTTATAATAGTTTAAACTTTTAAAAGGTTTCGAAATATAAAATTTGAACCTTTTAAAAATTTTCAATATTTATAATATTTTAAACTTTTAAAATTTAAAACTTATAATATTTAAAAAAAATTTAAAGCTAAGAAATTTTAAAAGTTTAAATATTATAAATATTTAAACTTTTAATTTTTTTAAATATTATAATATTTTTTGAAACTGTTTGAAGTTTTAATTTGATCAAATAAAAAACCAGATCAAACCAAATAAAATTTTTAAACTTGGCCGCCTGATAAATCAAGTTTTCCTGCTCATTCGTTGTTGGAAGCATATTAATCTTATTTATACTGGTTCTGAACTATTGTCTAAAAAATTTCTAGCCGATATGAGATATTGTGTTTAGTTATTTGATTTCCATAAATTTAAAATTTTCCTTTTTCAAAAAAATTACGTAAATTTAAAAAATGTTAATGAATGACATGTCAAAATAGGTTGTTTAAAATAATTCTTTATATAAAAAATTCTGGAAATTGTATAAAATGTTAATAAGTGATATGTCAAATTTCTATTGGTTGTTTAAAATCCTATGTGGACGGCCTTATGAGCTTATAGCTCATACCTTTTATTAGTATAGATTTACCAAATAGCTGCCAAACTATAACAAAAATGTGATAATACTCAAGTGTCACATTTCCATTTGAATTAAATCTTGATATGACTACAGAACCTGCACATATTTTCTATAAATTTGAACCCTTCTTTATGGAGAAGGATTTCTCTGGTAATCATTATTATTGAACCCATGATTAGACATATTCTGGTCGTCTAACCAGAGCCAGCCTATCAGGTCCGCGGCGTAAGACAAGTTCAACATGTGCATTTGCACTGGGACCTTAATTTTTTAACAAAATTTTGTTATATTTTAAGACATTTTTTCATAGAAAAGTCATATTTTAGGATATTTTTCAAAAATATTGTTATATATAAGAATTATTGCAAAAACATTTTAAAAAATATACATAGCCCATAAAATTGATGAGCCGGACCTGCAGCCCATAGGCCGAACCAGCTTGCGGTCAAAATTTGGCTTTCTTTTTCATAATTGTTTATTTAGTCTAGTGGTATAATCATAGCTAGTTATGAGCCATTTATTTACCCTCGTTTGAATAGCGACGATGTATAATTTCTTGTTTTTGTCCTGTTTTTTCCTTAAACAAAACTTTGAATTAAAATAAAAAAATTCAGCTTACATTTTTCTTTGATTGTGGTCTTAGAAAACTTAGCACCGCTCTGACTCTAACCCATATTTTGACACAACTCAGACATTACGTACGTTGTTAACAAAACTAAGACATTTCGGACTCACCACGAACTTTAACTCCCAACCCCAAGCGGCCAAGCCCATCACTTATATCATCCTCTTTATATCCATGATCATGCAATGATGCAATATATCACTAACCATTCGCTCAACCATTTTAATCAATTTACTTTGTCGTTTTCATGACTTACCAAATCATTTGTTACTTTCCATATTTAGTACTATTCTATAAAATATAACCACCTGACCTAACTAACTACTATAAGTGTGTCCAAGTGACCAACTACTTATCCCTCCCGAAGATCTCCACTTCAGTCCGAAAGAATCAATCTTACTCCTTGAACCACCTTTCCAAGCTTTTCATATGTCAATTTGGGCACGTGATTGCTTCCATACTTGGTACAAAACTCGACTATCCCTTTCGGCTTTCCGGGCTCCTTCTTAGGAATATTTGGCTTTCCGTCTAGTCATATTGTTTTCTTATTATACGCATCACAAAACCATTGGAAAGACAAACTCTTTTTTTTTCTTTTTTTCTTTTTCTTTTTTTTTCTACAAAAGCCGTCATGACCATGGCCATGGTATTTCTTTAAGGATTGATCTATGTATCAAGAACTTGATAATAGGAATCAAGCCCCATCAAGGAAGTAATTTGAGTTAAGTTTTTTTTCCGGGCCCAACGGCTAATTAACCTATTAATGTTTACCTAAAATTCTGCAACAACAACATTCTCCGACAACCAACTTCCTTGAAATTAATTGTCGGTGGACAAGAGTAATACATGTTGTGTCAATATTAAAGTTTCGACTCGAAATAAACTGGAAAACTGATCATCTTGAAAATACATGATATGAATCTCATACTGAAATGAACACCAATTGTCATTTAATTTTTGAGTTGGAAATTTACATAATGCTTAACATAATTACATATTGAAAATGAGTTGCAACTAAAAATGAAAGAGCAAAGTTTGGTTGTTGTATTTTGGTTTAAAGATTATATTTCAAACATAATGTTTGCACAAAAGAAGAAGAGTGTTTTTTTTCTTTCATTTAATACAAAACTGACAATTCGTTGAGCCAAAAATAGAACATTAAGGAGAAATACAAAAATTTGAGCTTATAAAAAAGAGCGTTAAAAAAAGTTGTTGCGCGGATGTGGAAAGACTAGACTAAAAATGTGTTTGCATTAAACAGGCAAACATATATATAACGTTAGGCTTTCAAAAGAAAAAAAAAATCAAAACCAAATGGATTAGTATACTAAAATAGGTAGAATAAAATCAAGTGACTTAGTGATTGTATGAGTTGTATCAACAACAGGTTTTACAGAAAAAAAAAAAAAAAAAAAAAAAAAAAAAAAAAAAAAAAAAAAAAAAAAAAAAAAAAAACAACAACAGGTTTTACAGAAATTACTTAACATTGATACCATAAAAAAATACAAAAGTTTTACAGAAATTTAATATAAATTAGTTAATGCTTTACATGAATCAAAACACTCAGAACGTAGCATATACCAATTGTTTTATTTTCCGTTAATAAACCTCTATCATTGATATTAAACCAATTAAAGAGCTGGGGACTCGATATTATTGATCAGATGTGTTAAATATGAATCAGCAACACAATTCCTGGACTGATCTGGATCAATAATATCCGTAACAGAGTCATATACACCTCTAGGATATCTGCAAATTCAAAAACAAAACAAAAAAATCAAACATGAAACCTTGAGCTATATACTATGAATCAAAACTGTTATAGTAACTCACATGTCATTGGTCTGTTTATGCTCATTGGAGAGAGCAATGTGTGCAACACCCAAAAAAGCTTCATCGACATTGGTATCTTCCTTCGCAGAGGTTTCATGGTACGGTATGTTACCCTTTGAGCCACACCATTCGATGGCTCTCTTATTTGAAACCTTCGAATAAGTATAATTGCGGAAATTAGGGTTCCTTTTTTTCATAGGGGTTTGAAGAGGAGATTTATGAATAATAATAATATCGGCTTACAACTCGGGTGTTTCCACCATCTACATCGGTCTTGTTCCCGATCAAAACAAAGGGAAATGTCTCAGGTTCCATTGGATTTGCCTAGAAGATATCAAAAAATGGAACCGAAGTGGTTAAACATTCCGTGGTAAGTGTAACTTCTTGAACAAGATAAGAAACTTTAGGGTTAAAACCTGTTTGAGGAACTCGGTGTGCCAGTTGTTGAGAGTTTCGAAAGATTTGAGATTGTTCACGTCGTACACAAGAACGCAACAATCAGCACCTCTATAGAACGCAGCTCCTAGACTCTGAAACCTCTCTTGTCCTGCAGTATCCCATATCTGAAGGAAAAAAAACAGAGTCTCATACGATTTCAGCATCGAAGAATGATTAATCGTGAAACAAATTGATTTATTTAGTTACCTGTAAAGTGACAGATTTTTCTTCTATATGAAGCTCCTTGGTAACGAAATCTGCTCCGATCGTGGCCTTATATTGCTTGTTAAATTTCTTGTACACGTATCTTAAGTCACAAGTTATGGTTACCGCAGAAACACAGATCTAATACAGAGAGACTTAACTAAAAAACACAAACCGAAATGTTTTGAACTAATCAATAAGTTTTATGGAGGGTTTTTAACAAGGATACTGATTCATCAATGAAGTTTTGCCTACCCTGCATATATAAAGAGACTTAGAACAAAAAAAAACATAAAAATAAATAAACCCTCGATTAGTATCCAAGGTTATCAAGAACAAGATCGTTTAGGAAATCTGAGAAATTAATTACCCGCTATCTCCAAGAACAATGACCTTAAGCAATGTTCTGTTCTTCAAAGGATCCATTGTCAAGATATCAAGAATCTACGAGATTGTTCTTTTTTTTTTTTGTTGTTGGAAAAGTTTCTTTCTGGTTTTTGGACTGAGACAAAAAGTCTACGAGAGATCGGGTCTTGATGATCTTTCTTCTTCTTCTGTCTTGTGGGAGAAAAGGAAAAAAAAGGGAAAAACAAAAGAAAAGAAGAAGTGATCACGTGTTATGATATTGGATTGATGTGAGAAGAAGCCATGTGAATCCTTTGCCAACTAAGAGCAAAATAGTTAGGCCAAGCCAGCGAATACGAATCCGAATCTAAAACTCTAGACCTTTTCTTTAATTTAATTGTTATTGACAAGAAAACATAGATTTCATTATTTTTCTTTTATTTTCCATTTCAATCATTAATTTTACAGGAGAATTGAGTTGTCTTTTGTTTTTTTTTTTTTTTTTTTTTTTTTTCTGACAATTTTCATTGAACTTTGTCTATATTTGGTCGCTGAGTCATTAGTAATTAGCTCATGATCGGCAAAATATAATAATTTTTTTTTGGTTAAAAATTGTAAACAAAAAAAATAGTATATGAATTTTTGTTTATGGCTCTTTCGCTGTGAATTGAAAGTCAATGAATACGTGTGTGGACAACTCGCTTATATAGTAGTAGATTAATAACACAATAATAACATTCATATGAGATGTCAAAGTTTCTAAAATATATTTCTTTCAGTTATTTGGTAAAAATAAAATAAAAATAATGTCAAATCATATGAGATGATCAACTTTGTAATTTTCTTTTTCTTTATGACTAACAAGATAAACTAAGCCAGTGCGAAAAATTGTGTCAATTTCTAACTAGTATATAAATTTTGTGATATTTACCAGATATAAGAAACGAAATAGATAATTAACAGGTGTTTGTTTGCCCAAAAAAAAGAACACAAGATAATGAAAAAGTATGAAAAAATAGAAAGCAGATATTAGATAATGGAGATGTCATTTTGACATTTATTGATAAGGTGTCGACCAGATCGTGCTTGCTTTCACAATATCTCATAACTGCATTTGGTGGTTGTTGACATGACAAATCATGTAGCTGTCAAAAGACTCAAAACATATAAATTTTTATAGTATATGATGATAAATTAATAATCTAAGGGGGAGGGGGAGAATAGTATAAGCTCTTTTTCTTCTCTCAACATGCCAATGGTCACAAATCACAATACATCATAATTAATAATAATAATTATTATTAATAGAAACCACTAAATCATAATCCAGTTTCTATAGAATGTACTTTTGTTGTTGTTGTAATTTAGGGGTTTCAAAAACAAATTATTGTAGCTGATGCCAAAAAAAAAACAATACATGCAAATTTTTATTACAAATGGCTTTTACAGTAGTTAGTAATTTTAATGGTATTTTATACTTCAAATTAAAAAATTTGGTTTTCAAGTTAAAAATATTATATTCCGAAACAAAACAAATTCTATATACCCAAGATTGTTTAATCTTACCGTTTTAATTATATGATAAGAAAAAAAACGAAAGCAAACAATTGGTAAGAGATCAATGAGGTAATTAAAATTGTATAGTAAATTTGTTGTTATAATGTTTTTTTACTAAAAAAAGAAAAAAAAAAGATTTACATAAAATAAAAAAGTAAATGAGGAGTGCCTACCACAGCATTAGACATTCCATCTAGTAAGTCACGAGCAATAAAGTAACATTACCCGTGAGAGTGAGTGAGTCTCCAGGCCACAACGAAAGGGGTTATATTATCGTGATCATGGGTCAAGAGTTTTCGCATAACAAGTGTTTCGAGTCGAGTCACTCGGTTTTTGATTCTACTGGGAGTCTTTTGCTTCAGTACATATTCCATTGTCTCGTCGCTTGAGCAACTATCAATTGTTCATGAAACAGAACACAGCAATATCATCTTCACCATCAAAAAGATTAGAAGGTATGCAATATTATTCTTGCTGATCAGAAGAAGAGAGATTTACCGGAGGGGGAGGGGGGTATTCATTTGAAGGGATTTATAAAAAATATTACAAATCCTCTATTATTCAATTATATATTTTAAAATCTCTAATGAAATCCAGTGTTCAAAATACTAATGATTCAAAATTATACCTTAAAATCCATTGTTATTGAGACAATTTATGGATTTGATTTTTAATGATTTTGAAGGATTTGAGAAGATTTTTAATTCAAAATAGATAAATCCAAATCTCATGGTTTATGTGGGATTTTACATTAAATCATATCAATTTTCCTAAAATTATTAAAACATATAAAAAGAGGGAGGGAGTTAATGGTTCTATGATTTTAATAGATTTAAAAATACAAACAAAAATCGTATGTTATTCAATCATTGATTTCAAAATACTTATCAATTGAAATAATTTGTGGATTTGATTTTTTATTAAAATTATGTGTTGTTGGTTCTATGATTTATAAATACTTGTTAAAATTTCATATTATTTATTTAATGATTTGTTTTTGGATTTCAAAATCCAAATTATATTTTAAATGGATTTGAAAGTGAAAAATAGAAAAATTCAAATCAAATGATAAAACATATTGTTTAACTAATTGTTTTGGTTTTCAGCTCTAGTATGACTATATGGCTTCTTTTTATTTTTATTTATTTTTATTTTAGTTTTTAACAAAACTTTAAGTTTAGTGCTTTAACGGCTACTAAATGGTATCTTACCGAAGTTTTGAATTTTGGATTTAAAGTTTTTCAAATACTACTAACTAATGTTTTTAAATTATATTTTTTAAATGAATCCGTCAGATATTTTTTTTAAAAATTCAATAAAGTTCTAGTATTTATTTTAAAAATTACTGAATCCATTTGTCAGAAATTCGAAGTCAGATATTCGAAGTCAGAAAATCTGTGTTTCTTGTAGCACATTAAAGAGGTTCATGTACAAATTAGTTACTATATCTTAAAAAGGTACAATTAATTAGTTACATACAAGATGATCGACGACTTCCATTACACCTCCACCAATTCAATACATTACAAAATCGACCCAACAAGGTACATGTGGATAAACGCGTGAATGATGCGTGATTAGGATGGTGATATAAACTATATACATGATACATCAATATATACACAAACTTAGTAACTATGATCAATTTGGAGCAGAATGAGAGAAACTATACGTATTTGTTTGAAAGGACCAGTTGTTGTGAGAGGTAAGATCAAAGTCGTCTGAATCACAATAAACTACAGAGGGGCTTGGGTGGTTATGTATCCCTTCGTACGTTGTCAATACGTAATCTTGATTGTTCGTATCTCTCTCGATCCTCTTCTTCACGTTGCAATCTGGGTTTGAACACTTGTGATAATGCCTATTTAAAAAATGAGCAATATAATTAATTAAATCTCTAATAAGAGATTCTATAAGATTTATAATGTAACAGTTTGATTACAATATATAGTGTGGTCCATTAACAAAATCGTCGTTTATATGTCAACTTGAAATCAAAGGTAACATACAAAAAGGAACTCATGAATTATGATAATCTCAAGTGTTAATTGTTATAAGAGTATATCACAACTTGTGACAATTAATTATTTTTTAATTAGGCATTAATTAGTTTCTATTCACTAGTAGATGTTATGTTTCATTGCCTTATTAAGTATCCAGAACATATGGTCCACATGGAAATACAAGTAACACTAACGAACACCGAGACGTATATATTTTTGGTGATAGTATATATACATGTTGGCTTCAACAGATATAGACATACATATAAAAACATGCATGTGGTCATTAGGACAAGAAACACCTCCTCTAAAGAGGGAACACTGACTATATTCTATATTATACACCACCTACACATGCAAAGTTTGAGTGAAGTTTTTTTACTATTAATATACAAATTCATGTTCAACTTATTAGCCGAAACTCAGAAAGGAGTGTTATTCTTATAAATGTAGTAATTATCAAAACAAAAATTCCATTTCTATATGTAATAGGATTTTGTAGTCAGAAACTAGCTAATACTGATTTTTAAATTGATATTGTTAATTGTGTAAGTTATGCAATGAATATATCATGACTAAAATTTGGTTTATCTTTATTAGTTTTAGGTGAACCGATGAACAAGGTTTTGTATGTCTTTTAGCAAAAAAAAAATGAAGAAAAAGATGCGAGTTTATCTGTCTTTAAACTAACAGATTAACTTAATTAATGCGAAAAGAGGAGGAGTAATTAAGTTGTAAAACTTTTCAGCCTCGACTATAGTAGTTGTCTCAAGTTGTCCATTTGACATTTAACTATTCTACGCTTTAAGAGATGCATTCTTCTAGATTCATCAAGTAGAAACATTCATTGCAATTTGTAATACTCAAATCAACATGCCGCATATATGCAAACTAGAATAATCCAAGCTGTCGAATAATCTTTAAAAACAAGTTTGTATGTACGTACTAGTCAAGTATATGTCTATGGTAACCAAGTAAAAGTAAGAAGTTATAATTAATGATTTACCTCGGAAATGGACTGCCCCTTATTGGCTTTTTGCCGTATTTCCTCCATTTATAGCCGTCATCTAAAGCAACTTTTTCAGTTGATTTCGTTTTGAACACGTGAACAATCGGATCGTCTTTGTGTCTCTTCCTCTTTTTGATCTCATCTTTCTCACCTCTATATTTATAAAAGCATCAGTTGATAAATATCACAGTTATATATATATATATATATATATATATATATATATAAAATCACAGTTATAATAACATGTACCAACAACTAGCTTTATGCTAAGATGTATGATATAAAAAGTTAACTTACATTTCAAGGCTCATAGGTGAGTTAGCTAGGCTTGTTTGAAGCGGACTTGTGATTTCTGCAGCCACAAATATTTCCGATGAAGTCCAACTCAAAGTCGGCGACGAAGAGTGGTCCTCCCGGCCGATTTCTTCCATGATCATATGAAAACTATCCTCAAAATCATCGAATTTGAAAAATTCAGTGAAATCTGTGGAACTAGGGTTAGGGTTTGAAGGATAGTTCATTTTAATTTCTTCCTTTTTTCTTTTCCAAGAACCTTTGTTTAGTGTTTTCGGCTGTTGAAGCTAAGAGGAGGAGATATATTTGTTAGGCTGATACTGTTTATTTATACTGCAAATCTAAGGAAAAATAAACTGTTTATTTATACTGCAAATCTAAGGAAAAATAATTATATAATTAATAAAATAAAATAAAAGTCTATTTGCTTTTAAATAAGTAAAAATAACTTTCATGGCTACTTTCGTGCGCATATTCAAGGAAACTTCTTCGATAGAATTGCTATAGCGACAAGTGATTTTTCTTTATTATTATCATTTATTTAAGCTAAAAATAAAGCACCCAGAAAAGTGGGAAATTTTACTTTTTACATCTTTAAGGTTTTATTATACTATATAAAAAAAAGGTTATTGAAGTGTTGTCCAATCAACTTCTCGAGTAAAAAAAATGCATCTAACATCAGGGGTCCCTTCATAATAATATGCCACTAATTAATCAAAGCTTGATTTCGAGTGGATGTAGCTAGCCTTACCGAAATCCTAGCTCTCATTAACATGTTACTTATTATTTGTGTTAATTAATATATTTGAAGTCCTTTTAGAAGATATGAACCAATATAAATAATAAGTCATGGAATGTGAATAGAGCTGAGATTTATCTAACTAGGGTGGTTAAGTAGAGATCTTTTGTTAATGGTTAATCTTAGAATGGGGTTCATCAGTTTAATATTAGCTGATAAGAACTATCAACTTGAGAGGATGTGTTATGAATGTATATATTAGAAAACCAAATTCACTTTGAGACCACGTCTCAAGAAAAAAATTTGGCCTAATAAAAGATATCTTATAGCAAAAATTCTATATTTTTTACGGATCTTAAACGTATTGGGCAAGTAGTTCCATTTTTTGTTTTATTGTAGTATACTAATAGCCTTATGAGGCAAGTTAGTCGGACATTTTAATTAATTATGGCCAAACACCAATCTTTGCATGCGTTGCCAAATCAATATATAAACAAACGTAAAGTTGACGTCGTAAACACCTATCACATTTAAAGGAAAGTTAGATAATTATTTCAAATTAGGGTAACACTATATAGACGGCTTTGTTGTGGTTAATAATGCTTTCTAAAAAACTGATTACCATCATTGATGATTTTCTCATAGTATTTTGCCAGTGGTTAGTTATATATCTTTTTAACAAACAAATTCTGGAATATGCCGATTAAAAGCTATCATGTGATTCATGTAAAGTGCGACTAGTTCTGTAACTATGTAGGAAACGCACCTTTTATACATATATTTTATATTTAAAATATAAACTTTAAATTTAAAATTGGAACGACCAATACGAGACGTAATTGTTGCTACATTAACTATTAATATCTTATTGCATGTTGAGATTATAAGTGTATCTTATTGCTAGTTAATTACTTTACAATTAACCTCTCTATTGAAGAAGGTCGAAGGAAAATGACGTTAGAGAAGATACGTCACCATGCTCACGTCATTTTTCGTGAACCAATTTTGCCGAGGAGGTGAGTAAAAATAATGTATAAAAAAAATTATTATCAATACAATAAAACTTTAATGTTTTTCTCCAAAACATGATACATCAGTATTGTGAAGCATTCTCGAAATGACACATCAATTAAAACAGGTAGCCAATAAAAACATTTTAATTAATACAACTCATCCTCTTTTAACTATAGGGCCTCTTTTAACTATAGGGATTAGCGATAGACACCTTCCTTTCAATCCACCTCTCTCTCTTCCTCCATACAAAGACTCACCCGAAACTAATTGAAATCTGTTTTGAAGATTTGGATTCATTTCACGCCTCGCGTTCTTTTCCTTCTTCATCTTTTTCTTCTTCTCGTTTGAACTGGTTCTTATATTTATCTCTCCGGACGAATTTGAATCTAGCAACCATCCATTATTACTCTTCTCGCATCTGTGTGTTTCGTTCTTGGAGCTGTATACGTTTATATAGTGTAGTCGATTTGGTTTTTAGCTTTTTTATTCTTTCGAACTTGGCTATTTTGGGAAATAAATTAGGTGATTTGCTTCTGAGTTTGGGAAATTATTTAATATCTAAAGAGTTTAGTTTCTGATTTGGTGTTGCTTCTAAGAGTTTTGGGTTCTTTGTATTCTTGGTAAAGTGTCATACTTTCAGCGGGAAGTTTTGTACTTTCCTTTGTGGACCACTCAACTATTGAATGTGGAATGATTGCTGAGAATCTTTAGTAAGTCATCATCATCAAGAGTGTCTTTTTTAGGTTTAAGAGTGTGATTCCAGATGGAGAATGGGTTATGAGAACTTTTAAATTCAAAAGGGTTGTTAAAAAAACATGAATTTATTAGGATTATGGTTCAGTGCTTATACTCATTAGGATTCAAGAAGTCTGCTTCTTGTTTGGAACACGAGTCGAACATCTTGTTTAAGTCAGCCGATTTCGGGATTCTCGAAAAGCAAGTTTTGAGTGGGAATTGGGATAGTTGCGTAGCGGTCCTGGACAGGATTTTTGATAGTTCCAGTGATGACACGAGAAACACGGCTTTCTATCTAGGATAGTGGTTTTTTGTATTTTTTATTATTTTAATTACTTTTAAGATAATTTTTGTTTGGTGTTTGTAATTAAAAATTATTATTAATATAGTTTTTTGATAATTTTTATTGGTAATATTTTGTTTTTAGGTTTTTGTTATTATTTATTTCTGGTTATTTTTATTTTATTATTGTAATGATATTATAGACAAATCAATTTTTTTTTTTTTTTTTTTATATTATGATGCATTGGAGCATCATTATTAGTGTTAGCTTTCTCATCATATCTCATAAAACCTATGAACTATATAATCAATCCTAAATTTCCAAATATAACAACATGTATAGGAAAAAATTTAAACAGCCCTTCTTTTATATAAGTAATGAGCAAAAATCACTATTAAAAAGTAACCATACTTGCAATATATCCTGTATGGAAATACAACAAAAATAAACAACCAACTTGATTAGTTTTACACATGTCATACAAAATGGGTATGTGCATTATTTTTTGTAAGATGTGTTTAAAACTAATTAATTAAACAATATTTTAGTGTTTCAGTCTCTAACATTTAAAATAATGTTATTTACTCTAGAATCTATGGATCCTTACGTATTCTTCTTTTGAGAGAATCAAGAGGAAGTTATAATTTTGATACTTAATATCAAACAATTTATATTAAATTATAATTTTAAAATTTTTTTTAAAAAAGTCAAGTTATATTTATGTATTAAATAAAAGAATTTTAAAATAATTCCGCGACATAGCACGCTTATAAATTTAGAACAAAACATAAAAGTAATAATAGTGCTCCAATACATTGTGATACAAAAAAAAAAAACAAAATTGATTTTAGTCTATAATTTCGTTACAATAAAAAAAACTAACAACAAATAATAACAAAAACCTAAAAATAAATATATTTTCAATGAACATTATCCACATCTATGTTAATAATGATTTTTTATTATAAAAATCATCTTATAAAAATAAAAACAAAACAAAAGAAACCGACGCGCGAATACTATTTTAGTAATATATAATGAAGCTTTTGTCCTTATTGTGGGAAGCACCGGTTTGACCGACGAAGAGTGGTTGCCACGTGAAAACTTGGGGTTTTGTGTCTTGCGCAAGAAACTTACGAGCAAAAATAAAGACTGGGGGCTTTCAGTTTTTCTTGTAAACTTCTAATTAAAGTCTGACTAGGGTCGGGCATAAAAACTTTACCCGAATACCCAACCTGGAACCTGATCCGAAAAACCGGGTTCGGGTTGGATACGAATTTGCCTATAAAACTCTATTGAATTTTATTTTCTAATACTTGTGGGTTCGGATTAGGGTCGGGTAATACCCGGTATCCGTTTGGGCACCCATTAAACCCGAAAGCATAAACATATTTATAATATTTATCATTAATATAATGTAATTATCCCAAAATATGATTATAATTTTGAATATTTCATTTAGTTTTATACCTAAATATCAAAAATAATCAAAATATCTAAAATATTTTGTTACATAAGTCAAAATTTAACTAAATTTATTGAAATTTAATTAATTTTAATTATATTTTTTCGGGTACCCGGTAGTTCGAGTACTAATCGGGTTCTAAAATTTATAACCCAAACCGACCTGAACCCGGTAATACCCAAACCAAACCGAACCCATATATCTAAAAATATTCAATGGATTCTATTTTTCTAAACCCGTTTACTCGAATCCGAATGGATAATACATGAACCCGAACGGGTTACCCAAATGCACATCCACGCATTAACTACGTTTAGTAAATTGTAATGATTAATATTCTATTTTTTAAAGTTGTATCTTCCGGTTCCACACAAAATATGGTGTTAAGATATTGATCCTGATATGAACTTTTATCACAGAAAAAAAAATTTCATAGAAAAAAAAATAAAAATAAAGTAACAATAATGTTGGATTAAGCTTGAAGATAGCTTGAGTTGGAAGCTATGCTAATTCTACCTGAATTATGGTTTAAGAGATAAAGTTCAAAGGTGTTTAGGATATAATGTAGTTTTTGTCGTGTGGTTAAGCACTGGTTTGATCGACGAACCTCGTGGTTTCCACGTGAAAACTTGGGGTTTTGTGTCATGCACGAGAAACTTGGGTACAAATACCAGGGAAAAAAAAAAGATTTGGCTTTTATTTTTGTGTTCTTAGTTGACGAAGTACTTGGTAACCTCCAATTAAAGTCTGATTAACTCATCAAACTACATTTTAGTAAATGATTAGTATTCTGAATTTTAAGTTGTACTTTCCGGTTCCACAAAAAATATCGGTGTTACCGTAAACTTTTATCATAAGGACAAAAAACATATATTCATAGATATTAAAGAAAACTTAAACTCTTAAGTATAATAATATGTCCCGTAAGCAAATAGCTCAATTAGTAAAGATCTATGACAAAAGCTTAAAGGTCGCTGTTTCAAGTGGTTATTGGGACGAGACTATATGACTTGCTTTTGGTCTCGGACCAGAGAAGATGTATATATAGGTTTAGACGCATACTCTCTTAGTTATTTTAAAAAAATAATGTGTCTAGTAGCCTGTAAAACTAGTTAAGATGATAATAAATTTTTTAAAACAATAATTAATTTGATGATAATAAGTTAAACTTAAAGTTTTAGCTTTAGGTAAAAGATTAACTAGGAATCTAACACGATATAAACATGAAATTAATTCTTTATTGAATAGATAGCCATTTCTACTTTTAGATCACTTAGTATTTGTACTAAACAGCTTAACCAATTCTTGGTGTTTTAGACGTTGGGTAATCACAATGTGCATGTAAGCAAACTTTCGAAGAATTACACTGATTTTAATTACGGATACACACATTGAAAATCGTCCTTGTTCTTTGATTGGCATGTATGAAACTAAGCATATTGCACTGATTAAGATGTAGACGTTCCTTTACTAAACTAGGCTATGTGCAACCACGAAAACTGATCAAGTGATATATAGACATGGAAAAGAGAATTCGATCTGTATACGAAAACTTTTGCATCAAGCTAGACAACTAGAGGTACTTGGTGTTTCTGATGATCTTACTTCTGTATCATAGGGATATGAATAGACGTGTGAAAGCTCTTAATTTCGCATTCTTGTTGTATACTGTATAATATTAGAGAACAAATTCAAGTAGTTTATTTATTAATTATTATACATGCATGGTACATTTTATATGAAAGAAATAACAAAACAAACACGGGAAAAAGACAAAATATTTATATTTATGCATTTATAATATGTATAGTTTAAACGGAAAACAATTATTTGGAGATACAAACATTTTTGGGATAAAGACATTATATAATTCAAAGGAAAATGAATATTACGAAAAAGATTAAAAAAAAAAAGACAAAAAAAAAAGACAGCAAGTGCAAAAACAAAATTTGTCTATTTTCGAACAAATCTAAAACATGGAAAATTGGAAACTAATTATGATCTTTCAAATGGTAGTGTAATTTAGACACGAAATTATAGAGAAAATAATCGTTTTTATATCATTATAACGTGGTAGTTGGCTTTGACATCTAACGTGACAACTAATGCAATAAATATTACAAGTTTAAGTTTAACTAACAACGTTAATTGTTTTCTGTTTGTTAGTATAGGTTAGTACTTAGTTGTACGTAGTACATATCATAAGTTTACGCACGTATCAGAATGAAATGCAAGGCCATAGGTTAGACATAGTCGGTCTCCTCTGTGACTTAGTCATGTTGACTCATTCGCCAAAGAAATAACTTGGCCAACATTGTTGACAAGACCAAAACCGCAATTTTCACCTCTTTAGATATGTTTTAGACTCTGTTTGATTGTTTATATTGTAATTAACTCGAATCCACTTGATATCGATGCCATCACTTGTATATAAAATTCAATATTATAACCTTTTACAAGTCCTGCCTATACTCCCTATGAAAGTCATATCAAGTGATAATTCAACAAGTTCAAAATTCTTTGTATGGTGTTAGATAGTCTTTTTAATCTAGAAATCTTAACAATAGTTTTGTATTCAATATTTAAAAGAATTATCATAAAAATATTGATAAGCTAACAATCATCGATGAGTCATAGTGGATTTACTGTTTGATCCCCCAAAAATCTAGTTAAAAATAAGTTAGCTGTGATGTAAAATTTAATAAATATGCGAGTCAATGAGAAAGTGGCATTTTTCAACAAGAAGAAAATGAGAAGTGGCCCATAAAGGACGTCCTTGACCATAAAATTACGACGGGTCAACTCATTAGATATGGACAAGAATCAACCAATTGACGGCGTCCACTATTACACTGTTCCTTTAGTTAAATTGGATGAGGGGAGAAGAACTTAAATTTAATAAATGAAACATTGGGAAAATAAATAAATTTATATTCGATTTTTCTCAACAAATAAACTTCACTGGAATTAAAAGATTTATTACAAAAAAACATAAATTATTGTAACATAGTTATTGTGTAGGCAGATATATGTGTTATACACTAAAAGAAATATTACAATTAATAGAAGAGAGTTTGATGATTTTCATAAAATAGTTTTATTTGCTAACGGATCTTCCAACTTTATATTTGATTTCTTTGCGTTGTGATTTGTGATGCAGCATATGATGGGCTTTTACGTGGATGTTTATGGATTTGGATCCATTAGATTTGTTAGCTTATTTTATTGATAATTATTTGATATTGGAAAGGATTAGGATTAGAATATTTAGTGTTTATATATTTCCTTAGTTTTAGATTTGAGTTTATCATAAAACGTGTATAAAAGGATCTAACCCTCACATGTACGGAAATAATTGATTATTGAATAAAAAATTTAATTTGAAGAGAGCTTTGTATAAGCCTAGAGAGGAGGACTCTCACACTAAAAATCTTACCTTGAGTAGGACCTTAGAGGAGGACTCTCATCCCTATCCGTTCTCATCCCTATCCGTTCTTAGCTTCCGCACCGCATCATTTGGTATCAGAGCCGAAACGGTTCTTCTCATGGCAGTGTATATTCCCAAGTTCTACGGTGGAATTCGTGTTGATTCATTCTTAGATTGGCTCGCGGATGTTGAAGACATATTGATGCTTCAAAGTGTTCCGGCTGATGAACAGGTTTCGCTTGTGACTAAGAAGTTTCGAGAACATGCATCAACATGGTGGCAGCAAGTGAAGAAAACACGCAAGAAAGCTGACAAGAGTCCTATCAAATCATGGGATAAACTCAAGCAAAAGCTTTGTGCAACCTATCTACCTCGTCATATGATGTATAATCTTTTGACGAATATGAAACAAGGAGCACGATTGGTTCAAGTCCACAACGTTGTCGATGAGCATATCTACGATGTTGTTGGTGATGATTTTTGTACTCTGAAACTCGCCTCCGATGAAGACAGTGATGTTGTCGAAGTGAAAGAACCCGACAACATGGAAGACGAAGACGTATTTGTCGGCGTAGAAAACGGCGATGAGTATGCCTATGTGGATGGCTCTAATTCTTTTCCTTTGGTGTATGATGCCGAGCAACAGTTCGCTGTCAAAGTTGCTGAAGATGATTTGGTGTACGATGTCGTGGTCTTCACCGATGGTGAAGAAGATTTTGTCAACGCCAATGCTATAGAAGTTGAAGATGATTTTTTCAACACCAATGATATGGAAGACGATGATGATAACAATGATACTGCAGATTGTTATAGACATGGCGATCTTCTTAAAGAAGAAGACGGTGATCTTAACTTTGTAGGAAAAGATTCGAGGATGAAGATGGTGACACCTTGGGGAAGTTGGGCTTCTAAAACTAAAGGCCCATTGATCTCATCTCACGAAGAAAATGTGGCGTCTACGAGGAAAAGTCAAATATTAATCATTACACTTAGCTTTGATTATTATTGGATAATTAAGTTTAGTACGGTGAAACAAGGTTATATTTCTGTACGTGTGAAATATTATCAGTGGAAGAGAAGAAGGAAAAAAAGGCGATGGATAAATGCGGTCAAATCCATGGTTCAGATTCGAGGTCGAATCTTCTCCAACAGGGGGAGAACTGATGCAGCGTATTATTCATTATTGTTGGGCCTAGGTGTTGTGTTTCTTGCCCAACAAGTTACAGATTTGACGTAGTTGTTTAGGTAGCTCGTTAATTTTCTATTTTTATTTTGGAAGAAGATATACTTTTTACTATTATGATTAGGATTAGAATATTTGGTGTTTATCTTCTTTCCTTAGTTTTATATTTGATTATCTCTGAGCTTTGTATAAGCGTAGAGAGGAGGACTCTCGCACCCATAAAGATCTTACTTTGAGTAGGACCTGAGAAGAGGACTCTCATCCCTATCCGTTCTTAGCTTCCGCACCGCACCGCATCAATTTGTATGTATACCTTGTGGTTAAAACTTGTTTTTTTCTTAAAACATAATATTAAATAGCATTATCGTATCATTTGCAGATGCATGATCTTCATAAAATTTCATCTATAAACATCGGTAACACATGCCTCAACCATCACATTTGAGTAATACTAATCAAAATTTGTCGCCAATAGTTAACAAAGCCCACATGTACTACTATCGACATCTTAATCCGCAAAAGACAAATTAATGCAGCCATATATAATTCCATCAAACAGTCAATAGATTTACAATCAGATTGTAATGAATCTCTTTTGTTAAGGCATAAGACTGATGTTACGTTTGGAGAAACACAAACACTATTAGATCCAACCATTGTCGAACAACACCATAGTATACCATCGAATTCATTGTCCCAATAAGATATTAAGAGAAATCCAAGGCGGTTTATGAAATTTTGCCAAGGGATAAGAACCACAAACCGCCGGAGTTTTCTCTCAGCAGACAAGCACCCGTATGTCTGATACAAAAAAATTAGAGAGCAGATTGCGGACAAACTCTTTTCGAGAGAAAGAGAAAACGAATATGAGACTTGCTTGAAGAGTCTTCCATTTTATCATATATATAATTCCATTTTTTAGTTTTAAAACTCCTAAACTCCTAAACTATATATACAAAAGAATTATAAAATCGTTTCCAGTAAATTGTTAACTGTTTACATCAAAATTGTAAGGTTCATGAATAAATTAGGTTAAAATTAGTTGTATATGGTATTTGTAGCAATATGTTTTTGTTATTAAATTATCCTCCAAAATAGATTTTAAACCTTTTAATTATGTGATAAAGCTAATCAAATGAAAAACAAATCTTGGATTTTGAAGCCTTCCAATATTTTCTTGTATATTTTAATTTGTTAAACTAAAAAAATCTTATGGCAAAAGAATTTATAATATATAATTTTGTAATTATAAATCCAAACAGATAATAATAATATGTATTGTTGGTTCAATGGAAACTTAATAAAATATTTGCATAAATTGCATGTAAACTTTCTAAAAAGATATTTATCGATTAACCTGTCTGTCACCTGTGACGTCGACCTATGTATCTCGGGGGAAAGATATGTATGTAGAAATGTCAATGACATGTAACCCCATCATGTTATAATTATCATGGCTCTACCCATGGCGCCTCCATGCCATTGACATTTGGCAGATCTGAGGTTCTGAACGTGGGTGAGGTAAGAACACCATGCTCACAAGATAGGAGTTGACTACATCGTCACGGAGCCATCTCATTAATGAAAATGGTACTAAATATAACTATATAAATAACTATAAACATAACAAAACCAAGTTTCTTGTATCTCTATCTTTCGTAAAATCCAAGAAACACAACCTTTTTATACAAATGGCTTACGCCGGCTTACTTGAAGTCTTCATAACCTTTATTGTCTTTATCTTCTTCCATTTCTTAATCCACAAGAAACACCATCAAATCTTACCTAGAAACTGGCCGGTTCTTGGGATGCTTCCTGGTGTTCTCATCATGCTTCATAGGATTAATGACTATGTTGCAGAGATTCTCGAGTTATCCAACTTAACTTTTGTATTCAAAGGCCCATGGTTCTCTGGAATGAACATGTTGATCACAGCAGATCCTGCAAACATTCAACACGTTTTCAGCTCCAACTTCACCAATTATGACAAAGGACCGGAGTTCAAAGAGATTTTCGATTTTCTAGGCAACGGGATCTTCACTGCTGACTCAAAACTCTGGGAGGATATGAGGAAATCCGCACTGGTCGTGCTTAGCCATCAAGGGTTTCAAAGCTTCTCATTGAGGACCATCACACGTAAAATCAAGAACGGGGTTGTCCCGGTCCTTGATCACTTTGCAGAGGCGAATATGATTTTTGATTTACAAGACGTGTTCCAGAGGCTAGCATTCGATGTAACCCTTACTCTAGTAGCAGGCTACGACTCAAATTCTCTTTCCATTGAAATGCCGATGAACGAGTATGCAAAAGCTATGGATGATGCCGAAGAAGTGGTCGTGTATAGACATGTTAAGCCTATGATCTTGTGGAAGCTGCAAAACTGGATTGGAGTCGGAGAAGAGAAGAAGATGACCAAAGCAAATGCTGCTTTCGACAGATCATGTGCGAAGTATATATCTGCCAAGAGAGAGGAGTTAATAAGTCGTTGTCGCTCCAATATTGGAGAAGAAGCTCATGATGTGGATTTATTAAGCGTCTACATGAATCTAGATGCTTCCAAGTATGAGCTTTTGAAGCCAACAGATGATAACTTCCTCAAAGACATCATCAAGAGTTTCATGCTTGCTGGAAGAGACGCCATTGCAACAACTCTCACTTGGTTCTTTTGGCTGCTCTCCAAGAACCCTGAAGCTGTGACCAAAATCCGCCAAGAGATCAACAACACGAACCTACCAAGTTCCGGAATGAGTTTAGATGCAGACAAGTTAAACAAGATGGTGTATTTACATGCTGCGCTGTGTGAATCACTACGCCTCTATGCGCCAATCCCGTTCGAGCGGAAGTCTCCCATAAAGCAAGATGTGCTTCCAAGTGGACACAAAGTCGATGCAAATTGGAAGATTTTGTTCTCTGTTTATGCGTTGGGGAGGATGAAGGCCGTGTGGGGAGAAGACGCGTCTGAATTCAAACCTGAGAGATGGATCTCTGAGAGAAATGGAGGCTTAAAACATGAACCTTCTTTCAAGTTCTTCGTGTTTAATTCCGGTCCAAGAAATTGCTTGGGGAAAAACTTGTCTTTCTTGCAGATGAAGACAGTGGCTGTTGAGATAATAAGAAATTATGACATCAAGGTCGTTGAAGGGCACAAGATCGAGCCAGCATCTTCCATAGTCCTTCACATGAAACATGGCCTCAAAGTCACAGTTGCTAAGAGATGCTTAGTCTCATAAACTCAAAGAAGGACAATATTATCAAACTTGTAACTTCTTAAGAAATATCATTGATAAATGAAACATCATTTGAGAAATCCTAGATGCAATATAAACAAATTATCCGTGAATTCTAGTAACCAAAGATCAAGAAACCTGAAACAAGTGAGCTAGGTTAAGCTTTCATAGTTGAATCTCGTCGTACATAACAAGTTAGGTTATGTTTCATAGTTTCAATCATTCTTACTAATTTTCCATAAAGATCATATCTCTTGTTCAATCTTGAATTTGAACATCCATTTTTATTTCTTTTTTTTGCAAATGATGATGATATAAAATAAAAGACAGGATTGATGATACAACTTAAAATAGGAAATTAAAGCATAAGGATGTTCTTTGCGAACATATACGCTTCATCATTTTTATTAAAAGGGGGGGGGGGGGGGGGGATTAAGCTGTATTCAAAATTGAGAATAAAGAATTTGTAATTCAAGTAATCCCAATATAGTTTGAAAGTGTCCCCTTCTTTGAGGTCTAATGACAATTTTATTTTGCTCCAACCCGATGCGAGAACATAGTCATTGGTGGTTTTCCTGCATTTTAGCAAAACAGAGTATGAATTTTTTTTAAGGGTGTCTAGAACTTCGAGTTTAATACCCTTTTTCAAACTCTTATCCGTAACATTATTCATTTTTTTTATGACGGAGAGCACTTGGTGTTTGGGTAAAAGTAGACGTCCATGTTTTTCAGCATCACTACGTGTTAGCGTTTTTGATATGATCATATCACCGTCTATTCGGAAGTCTTTCATCATAATCAACAAAATTATAAAGGCTTTTGAAATATAAAGGTTGGAAGAGATTGGTAAACTAACCAGCACAATGCATATATATATATATATAGTTAATAGTTCTAAGTAAATGTTACTTTTTCTTGCTTTTCTTTTTCATTTAAATAGCCTAAATTAAAGTAATAATTTTGATTTCCTGCAAATTTTACTAGATTAACATATATTTTCCTATCATGCCATGCACATAATTAGATATAGCTATGAGTATCTAACACAAATAACTACACTTCCTAAAATAAAATCTTTGCAGGGATTTAAATTTATCTTTTTTAAACTTTAAATGGATATAATATTTATTTATCTTAAACAAAATCTCAAGTTATGAAGGCAAAGGTTATGTTACATTTATATATGAGATTAAAGGATGAACAAAAAGAAATTTTATGGAAAAAGACAAATTTCAATATCTTGTTCCTTAAATAATTATTTTTAAAAAATATAAGAAGAGTAAAATGCAAAAAAAATAAAGATATTTAGTTATTATATAAAGATCTATACATATTTGTAATTACATTTTTATGAGAGTCAATATACCGTTACTCCAATCTTTTTTTTTTGTAAAAGCTGTGAGCTGAACACACACGGTACATATTACAAACATAATCAAAGTATTTGAAAGATAGGGTACATACGATGCATAAATAAAGTCAAACTTCCTCTTATTGACTTAACCTTGAGAATATTGGAAACTACTAGCCACGGCCACCTCGTTTTCCACGACCTCTGCCCCTTCCACGACCTGAGCGAGTAAGAGTTTCCTTTAACACTGTTGACGGTTTAACCGGTCGTTCCAGAAGGATTCTTTTATCTGTAGGAGTCATTAGATCTATCGGCTCAGTTTCGTTATCCAATTCTGATTCCGACAAATCTTCTTCTCCTTCGGAAGAACCTAATGAGGAAAACTGATTGGAACCAAGCTTAATCTCAGCTTGTTTACTACTCCCCCCTTGGAAAGTAGCATGAGATATGGCTGAAGAAAGTTGTGCAGTTTCCTGAATAGGAGACTCAATAGATAAAGGGGTAGCTGGAACAGTTTTAGAAATAGATATATTCTCAGAGGCTGAGACAGTTGCTGGCAGAATGTGTTCTTCTACTATAGCAGATGAAGCTTGTTTTGTTGCAATTGGTTCTCCCACATGTAAGAGAGAAACATTAGTAATCGGTACCTCAATGCTTGAGATTTGAATAGGAGCAGTAAGCTGATTTGTAACAACTTGAATGGGGCCTGGAGCATTTACATTACCAAGCTCTGCAACCTTATCAATAGAGGACTCTATGATTGTAGCTACATCCGCTTGATGACCTGATGTAGACTGTAAGCAACGCTTTTCATTATGACCCAACTGCCCACAATTCTTACAATTAGTGGGTAACCAAACGTACTCTACCTCCACCATAGAGATAAACCCATTTGTATCACCAGCAGCAATCGTAGATGGCAATGCTTTGCTATATGACTAATATCATGAATTGAGTAGAGAATGTTGGGTATCTTTTTTAAAGTCACCCAAACAGGAATAGTTTTGATTTTGGGGATAGCTAAAAATGCTTCTGGAGTCTAAGAAGCTACAGACATCAAACAATTATCAACGTGCCAAAGACCCCTCTGAAGAACCCAAGACCTAGTTGATTCATCTGGAATGTGAAAGAGATAGTTTGAATCTGCTAATTTCTTAATTGTGATTATGCATTTACTTCCCCATATCTTGTTGAAGACCACATAGATATGTAACCAGGTGGAGGCAAACATCTATAGAACTGCCCTAGAATATACTCTTTCTGATTCTCTAGACCTTTTAACAAAACATGTTGCGGGATAGTTACCTTTATCCGGTAAGTACTCTGGCTCAATCGCTCTGTAGAGATTTTGTGAAGCTGGATTCATCTTAGCTGCCCAAGGGAACCTGAGATCATCCTCCATTCTGTCCACCAGCGTTTAAGAACCCTTCAACACGTTCTTAAAAGAGCGAACAAGCTTCTCATTCCCTAGCTGCCTTTTAACTTGGACTTGTGTTGATTCCTTCAAAGACAGCCAACACTTAGTGGGTACATTTTCAGAAGAGATCAATGACGTTTCTGGTTGAGAATGCATCATTAAAGGTTTAGCCCAAGCTCCTTGTGGAGACGGTGAAAAAGGAGGACAGAACCGCCAAAGGCTCCAAATCTTTTTTTACTGGTTCTTGAATCTATGGCAAGCATGAGTCTGGACGAGACTGGGACTCTTCCGGCGACAATTCTAGAGCAACAACATCTGTCAGATTGATAATCACCACCGGTTCAATGGGCTCAGCTGAGTCAGATGAGATTGAATCAGATGGAGAATATTGAGTTAAGATTTCAAGTGAAGAAGATCTAACAACTCTTGGCACTGGTCCAATAGGAAGAGGATTCACTGAAGAGGGAGAGGGAGAAGAACTCTTCACCTGTGTAGATACGGCCATCGTGGGTCTGGAGCGGAGATGTCGATGGAAAGTGAAGCTGAAGAAAATTTCTTTCGCCGACCCATTGGATGAGGGAAGAGATGAGGCTCACCTACGAAAGCAGGAGAGCAGCTGACGATGACTCCATGGTGGTTGCGGCGCTGTCAAATTGATATTGCCGGAGTTCTAGGTTTTAGCTCGAGGGAGAGTTTTTTTTTTTGGGGGCGATTCATTAGAAGAGCTGAAGGCCATGATTGATTCTCACAGAAAAAAAAGACTATCAATCGGAGTAGCAGAGAGATTGGATAGCGTACAACAAGATGGTTTCTTGCAACAAAACAGCTTATGGTTTGTGATTATCACAACTTTCCTCACACTATTTCCTTTAGGATATAATAGAGAACATAAAAGGCAAAAAATGAACTAGGCAAAAAATGATCTTAATCCATTCATGTTCCACAACATCCTCTAGAACCCACAAAACCATACTACTATCATCTGAGATATCCTTGGACACCATAGCTAGCTTCCCCTTGTACATTATTATCCTAGTTGAATAACAGTCAAGCGGAGAATTGTCACCATCACCAGGTCTTCTGACAAGATGAAACTACTCAGAGTTCACATCAAAACTCATGACAACAGTCTCCTTGAGATTAATGTCAGCATAATACTAAGCTTGATAATACAAAACACTATTAATACAAATCTGGCCACAGATAGGAAAAAGGAGTGAGGGTAGTATCTTCTTCAATCGTCCTCCACGAATTGTCATCTCCTTGAGATGGGATCGTACACCACAAGTTGGGAAGCAGAAGAAGTTCCATAGCAAATCAAACTGTGAACAAAGGATAATTTGAATGTGTATTTGTATGCAGGATGCATCATATGATAAGTAGCTACAGAGGTCTGAAGCCGCGATGAGAATAGGAAATAATTTTCTTTGTCACCCCTGAAGGTGAAGAAGAGATGATCTGGTTTGGCAGTGAGGAACAATTTCATGAACTCTCTCCCGTGGATGATGGATGTCCATAGCTTCGATACGGAGAAGAACCTTGCTAGTGTTTTGACTGGTAAGTGTTTGAGAATCTCCATTATGAGATCAATTGGAAGCAGATCGGAGTTGGTGCTCCGGTCATATTGATTCCACGATTGAGTCGCTGGTTTCGACTCTATCATCGGTGTTAGCGATTCCATGGCGGCGGCTAGAAGATCGAGTCTTGTAGTGAAATGTTCTTACAATGTTGTCATTTCCAAGCTTAGCTCTCTCTCTCTCTCTCTTTTCATGGTGGAGTAGGGAAACAAAAATGTCGTTGAGAAGTGAGAGAAGAGAAGAGCTGAAGAAGAAAGTTATATGACAGGGCTGCGATTTCGGTTATATCGGTTAATCCGGTTTCGGTTTCTTAAATTTTCCGTTATTCGATTCAGTATTGTTGGGCTAAAACTATTTTGAGAACTGGACATTGTCTAAAAACACAAAAGCCCATTAACAAAACCGAGAATGAAGAAGAAAAAAAAGTTTCGGCTACAAATACAAATGGTTGCTTAAAATTGAAGAAGTTGAACAAAATTATATTAAATATTATTTAACTCAATCATCTCCAAAAAATGGACGAACAAGTTGAAACTTTTTTGCTGTATAATTAGTTTATTTTTTCAACTTTTTAAGTTGAATGAGTGGAACATTTTTTTTCAACTTCTTCAATCCAAATAATTGTTTCAGCTCTTTCAATCTTTTAAATTGTACAACCATTTGCATCATTCGTCTTTTGTCTGGCTATTCCAGAAACGGACGATAAATCAGCAAAGACACAGGCGGCGAGATTCGAAAGACACCGGAAACAAGGTTTAAAAGGCGGAGCTCGCGGTATAGAAGATAATGATGATGATAACGACGATGACTTATACTACTTATATTACTTGCCACAACTCAATTACTTGGGCTCTAGACTTAACAACTACTATTCATGTAGATTTCTAAGATCAAATCCGATTCTCCGGGACTTAGAATCAAACGCAAAACACAACGAAAGAACAAATTAAGAGAAAACAAGAACAAACACAAAGAACACACACAGTTTAATGAGTTCATGTCCCAAACAAGGAACGCTACGTCTCGCTGGAGTAAACTCTCCGGTACTCCACTAGAACTGAGATGAATCAAAAGTTTACAAAGCTCTCAATCTCACTTTTTCTCTTTGGATCAATCTCTCTTCTTTCTCTCTCTCGTGATTCAGATCTAACAACCTCACTAACCACGCTTAACCTAGAAAAGATGCAAGTGATAGATCAATTAAACCAATTCTAACTTCCTCAAGTTTGTTACAACCCATAAAACCGTGCGCAAGTGCAACTCACATGCTTCAACCTTGAGCTTTCTTGTAAACCCTCGCATACACCGAGAGTCTTCTTAACACTTAGGCAGTTCTTGATGTAGAATTTGAGTCATACCTCTTAATGTCCTTACCTCTAGAAGATACTTTAGACTAGATTTACAATCAATGTTAAAAACTAAATCAATAATTTTAATTAATACTGTTAGGCATGACAGACAAATGGGAGATTTTTATAGAGTATAAATTCAGAAATAAACAAAAGATAAATTGTCAATGATTAAGATAAACAAATGGTTGATAACAAAGACAAGGATCATGAGACCTTCCTAGTAACTCGAACGGAAGAACAAAAGACCGGGTAGGTCACATTTCAACAGAGATGAGCGTGAGGGTGAAAAACCTAACTAGCATGGAAGATGTCTAACAAGGCCATCGGTTTGTGGTCATGTGCAAAGTATATATCTGACAAGAGAGAGGAGATAATAAGTCGTCGTCACTACAATATTGGAGAAGAAGCTCATGATGTGGATTTATTAAGCGTCTACATGAATCTAGATACTTCCAAGTATGAGCTTTTGAAGCCAACAGATGATAACTTCCTCAAAGACATCATATAGAGTTTCATGATTGCTGGAAGAGACGCCATTGCAACAACTCTCACTTGGTTCTTCTGGCTGCTCTCTTAGAACCCTTAAGCTGTGACCAAGATCCGCCAAGAGAACAACCACAAATCTACCAAGTTACGGAATGAATTTAGATGCAGACAAGTTAAACAAGATGGTGTATTTACATGCTGCACTATGTGAATCACTACGCCTCTACGCTCCAATCCCGTTCGAGCGGAAGTTTCCCATAAAGCAAGATGTGCTTCCAAGTGGACACAAAGTCGATGCAAATTGGAAGATTATGTTCTCTATTTATGTGTTGGGGAGGATGAAGGCCGTGTGGGGAGAAGAAACGTCTGAGTTCAAACCTGAGAGATGGATCTCTGAGGGAAATGGAGGCTTAAAACATGAACCTTCTTTCATGTTCTTCGTGTTTGATTCCGGTCCAAGAAATTGCTTGGGGAAAAACTTGTCTTTCTTGCAGATGAAGACAGTAGCTGTTTAGATCATAAGAAATTATGACATCAATGTCGTTGAAGGGCACAAGATCGAGCCAGCATCTTCCATAGTCCTTCACATGAAACATGGCCTCATAGTTACTGTTGCTAAGATATGTTTGGTCTCATAAACTCAAAGAAGGACAATATTATCAAACTTGTAACTTTGTAAGAAATATCATTAATAAATGAAACATCATTTGAGAAATCCTAGATGCAATATAAACTAACTAGATTAAGACCCGTGCTAATTCATTTTATTTATATTATAATTTTTATATAAAATATAATTTATGTGATTATTTTTAAATGTTTTTTTGGATAAAACATTATGCAATAAAATCATATGCTAAATATGATGGCTTGAAAAAAGACACTTATTTTGTAAGTTTTATATTGTTAATGATTTTAGATAATTATATTATACGAAATTTGTATATTTTATATTTTAAAATAAAATTTTAATATGTTGTATTAGGTTATATATGTGAAGTTATTTCAACAATGTATATTCTACATAATGACTTGAATGTTATTATAAGACTACCCTCTCTTTAATATTCATCTCTCTATGAACAAAGTGAATCCCCTTACTTTTAGCTCATAGTTTTCTAAACGTAACTTCCCAAATTTCTCTATCAAATAAGAAAGACAATTTAGATGAAAAAGAAAACTACATGAGGCCTACAAATTAAATGAGATGAGGGCAGCAATAGATAAGTTCAATACATAGAGGCTACACGAACATTCAAAAGATGCAACACTCAGCAAAACCAGAGACAATGCCAAGAGTATATATAAATACATAAACAAAGTTACGCCAAAAAGAAAAAGAAAAACAAGAAAAATGATCATGAAATCCAACTTAAGAACAAACATTTCAATGGAGATAAGAGTGAGCAAAGTTAGAGAAACATGGGATTATCAATCTGTCCAGAGAAGACAAATTGTGTGATATACAATGTCTCCTCATCCAGTTTTGTGAATATTCCTTCTATGACGACTCTTCTCACAGCATTTTTATTGATATCAAAATAGACAACATAAAATGGTTCTTCATGATCACAACAAAACAGTATGGGTTCCCAAACAAATTCACCTGCATCATAGGAGAATGGGGTCAAAGTTAAGCCATGACATCTTTTGTAACCAAAAACATCAATGTTTCAAGTGCCATAAAAAAAAAAAAGCTTACCTCCATCAACAAAACAACATGCAATAAAATCATCATAATTATGGCCATCTAATGGAGGTGGAACGTATAAGTGTTTCGACCATTCATGTTTCACAGCATCCTCTAGAACCCACAATCTGATGCTAGAATCACCATGTATTCCATTGCAAAAGAATGCAAACCTTCCCTCGTAGGTTGTCAGAATTGGAAGCAAGACATTGTCTGGTAACTCTGGTAGTTTTATGAGATCAAATTTTTCAGACCTAACATCAAAACTCATAATCGCAGGAATCAAATCATCAGGGTGGGGATTATTCTCATGGGTGCTGAGATGATGAACTCCATAATACAAAACACCATTGAGACATAGATCAGGAGAATACGGAGAACTATGAGTGTGGGGAGGAAAATCTTCAATCTTCCTCCAAAAAGTGTCCTTCCACACAGTCAAAACACGAAAGTCTCAAGTTTTCACCATATACAACACTTTGTAATCACCATCGATGGAATCATAACCCAAGTACATGTAATATGGGAAACTCTCATAATCGATCTTAGGCAAAGTAATGGATTTTTTATTGCTAGGGTTATATATCTCCATCTTAGAAGGACGTCCATGGCAAATCAAACCATGAACAAAAGGAGAAGAAGTGTGCATCTGATATTGGCTACTCATATGGTAAGTTGCTGAAGAAGATGAATCACCTTCATTTTGAGGTTGACTGGCTGAGAAGACGAATTGATTTCCCAAACGTTCCATCTCCATGAATGTGAAGATGAGGTTTCTGAGAGGACGAGTAGAAGACTTGATCAAGTACGATTTTATGAACTCTCGGCTGCGAATCATGGATGCATACTGCGTCGATAGGCAGCGAAACCTCGCTAGGGTTTCAACAATCGATGCTTTGAGTATCTCCTCGATGACATCATCTGGAATCGGGTCTCTGCTTCTCATATCGTAGGAGATCTTCTTGTTCGCTTCTTGTTCTTGTCTCTCCATGGCGGTGATACCAACGAACGGTGTTGAGTGGTCTCACTTCACAAATCTTATCTTCTTAACCAAGAGAAGAAGAAATATCTAATGGCTCGCGTTTTGCTTTTCTTTTAATTATCTGAAATACGTTAATTAAACCAGTAGGAAATTTGACTCGTACAATAAGCGGTAATAATAAATTTGGGATTTACAGTTGGGAAAACTACCAACATTTCTTCTTTCTACAGTATGAGTTATTTACGTGTTTCTTTATGACAGTTCCAAATTTTTCTGTCTTTTTTATCAAATTAAAACTCACAATTTTCTAAAACGTATCTTTTCCAAATCTTAATCTCTCTATCAAGTGGGAGAATTAAGAGATTACGAATTATGAAAAGAAAAAATCGCAGAATTAAAGAAGATGAGACAGTGATACACTCGTCGTATCTATTTAGTATAAATATAGTTGTAATGTATATCTATCAATATTTTGTAACCATATACTCGTATCTATAGTTTAGAGATCTTCTAAGTTTTGTGTAAATATGAACTCTCTCATAAGATTAATAAAGTATAAATTCATAATCTCTCTACAGCAACTACGCAAAACAATGAGAAAACCGAGAGTATGAACACAAACGAATAGTCTTCAAACACAAACAAACTAACAAAAGATCATGAATCCTCCAAGTAATTAACACAACTGCAGCTGAAGAACAAACATATCAATGGAGATATGTAATAAGAGCCAGCACTCTTTAGAGAAACATGAGATTATTAGCATGACCAGGGATGACCGAGATTATGCGATGATATGGATCTTTATTCCAAAGTGGATCCTCCCTTCCTGTGATTCCTTCTATGAGGAGTCTTCTCACTCTATTTTTCTTTGTATCATAATAGAGAACATCAAATGGTCCTCTCTCCACAAATGCTGGTGCCAATACCAACTCTCCTGCGTCATTGGCACAATAGAAATGAAAAAAAAAAAATAATAATAAGTCTTGCATCTATTGTATAGCAAAACATAAAATGGTGCATACAGTTTCAAGGACCAAAACAGTCTCACCTTCACCAACAACAAAGAAGGGATTGAAACTATAGCAAGACGGCTCGCCATTTAGTATAGGAAAAGAATAAGACTGCATCGACCATTCATGTGTCGCAGCATCTTCTAGAACCCACAAGTCAATGCTATATATATAGATATGAAGTTTAGAGTATTAAGGATCAATCATATCATTGATTGTATCAATCGTATATTCTCATGATTTCTCTCAATCAACTATATATGTAAAGTAGATTAGGTAATTACTCTTAGTGCAAAGCCCTAGTAGTACATCTCCTTGTATATATAGTTCTTCCTCTTATTGTAATAAGATTATCCTTTGCACATATATTTATATGGTATCAGAGCAGGTTACGATATCTAAATTGTTTTTTTTTTTTTTTTTTTTTTCTCTCCATTCTTTTCTTTTCCCTGTTTTCTGCGTGTGATATCATGTCTACACTTCCAATCATCTCCGACAATGTTACCGTCAACAACACTGGTCTGTTCAACATTAATATGACCAATGTTACGAAGCTCTCCGCAACCAATTACCTCATGTGGAAGCTTCAAGTTCGTGCTCTTGTTGATGGTCACGGTCTTGTGGGTTACCTTGACGGCACCACTCCTCTTCCTCCTGCAACAAATACCGCTGATGGTGTCGAGTCTCCCAACCCTGCTCACATTCAGTGGCAACGGCAAGATAAGCTTCTGTATAGCGCTCTTCTTGACGCCATCTCCCTCAATGTTCAACCTCTACTTTCTCGTACCACCACATCCGAAGAGATCTGGGCTACTCTTGCTGCTACCTACGGCAAACCAAGTCGTGGTCATATCCAACAAATCCGGGATCAACTCCGTGTTTGGAAGAAAGGTGACCGTACCATTGATGACTATATGCAGGGTCTGACTACCCGGTTTGATACACTTGCCAATCTAGGCAAGCCTATGGATTCTGAAGAACAGATCGAACATGTTCTTGACGGACTTCCGGAGGAATACCGTCCCATCATCGATCAGATTGAAAGCAGGGACACTCCTCCAACCCTGGTTTACATCCACGAACGTTTACTCAATCGTGAGGCCAAGCTCTTGTCCTCCTCTACTGCGCCTCTCTCGTTGCTTCCAATCACGGTGAATGTTGCTTCTCATCGCTCCTCCGGCACCTCTCGCTCCGGTCCTTTTCACAACAACAACAACAACAACAATAACAACAACAACAATCACAATCGCCAACGCTCCCACAACAACAACAACAATCAGTCTCACAACAGGTCTGATCAACGTGGTTCACGGTCGTATCAGGGGCGCTGTCAGTACTGTGGTGTGCAAGGTCACTCTGCGAAGTTCTGTTCCCAACTGCTGAACCGGCTCTCCTCCACTGGCTCCTCTCCAAGCAGCCCTTTCACGCCATGGCAACCACGGGCTAATCTCGCTGTTCGATCTCCTCACAACACCGATCCCTGGTTACTAGACAGTGGTGCAACTCATCACCTTACCTCTGATCTTCAGAATCTCTCTATGCATCAACCTTACACTGGTAATGATGATGTGATGATTGGTGATGGAACAGGCCTACCAATAACTCACACTGGTTCAATACTTTTACCTTCTCTTTCTAAACCTCTTACGTTAACAAATGTGTTGTGTGTTCCCAACATTCACAAGAAACTCATTTCGGTATATCGTCTATGTAACTCTAATCAAGTCTCTGTTACATTCTTTCCTGCTTCCTTTCAGGTGAAGGATCTGCGCACCGGGGTCCTATTGCTCCAAGGCAGGACTAATAATGAATTGTATGAGTGGCCGATGTCTGCACCTCACGTTGCTGCACTCTATGCCGCTCCCAGTCCTCGTACCACACTCCTATCATGGCATGCTCGTCTCGGTCACCCCTCTTCATCGACTTTGAAATCTGTTGTTTCCAACTTTTCTCTTCCTTTGTCCTCTTCATCTCACTCTATTTCTTGTTCGGATTGTCTGCTTAATAAAACACACAAGCTCCCTTTTTCTACAACCTCTATTGTCTCAACAAAACCACTTCAATATATTTTCTCAGATGTGTGGACCTCCCCCTCCTCTCCATTGATGATTTCAAATACTATGTGATATTTGTGGATCACTTCACCAGATATACATGGTATTATCCCCTGAAAAATAAATCACAAGTTCACTCAATCTTCATCACTTTCAAAACACTTGTAGAAAACCATTTCTCAAACAAAATCCAAACCTTATATTCTGACAATGGCGGCGAATACATTGCACTACGTGGTTTCTTGTCCTCTCATGGTATTGCTCATCTTACGACACCTCCACACACTCCTGAGCATAACGGCCTCTCCGAACGCAAACATCGGCATATCGTCGAAACTGGTTTAACACTTCTATCTCACGCCTCTATGCCTCTCAAGTACTGGTCGTATGCTTTCTCCGCAGCTGTTTATCTCATCAATCGTCTTCCAACACCGACCATCGACAACGTCTCCCCCTATCAACGCCTCTTTGGTGTCAAGCCCAATTATCTCAAGCTTCGTGTGTTCGGCTGTGCTTGCTTCCCTTGGCTTCGACCATATGCTGCTCATAAATTGGATAATCGGTCCAAGCGGTGTGTGTTCCTGGGCTACTCGCAAACACAGAGTGGTTATTATTGCCTGGATCTTGCAACTGGACGAATCTATACTTCACGCCATGTTCAATTCCTTGAGACTGATTTCCCGTTTGTTGTGTCAATCTCACCGTCTTCACCACCACCTGCGGGTACTACTTCTCACTTGTCCTCTCCGTCTCCACTCATACATTCGTTTTTCCCCGGCACGGTTCTTCACCCCCCGTCTCCGCCATCGTCTGCCTCACCATCTCCGTCATCACCTTTGGCTGTTTCACCATCACCTTCTCAATCTCCAGCGTCCTCACGCACTCCGTCGACGACGTCTCTGTCTACTACGTCTTCTCCGCCGGTAACGCCATCTAAGGTACGTACTCCGATCTCTGACTCTTCTTCCTCGACTTCTTCTACGTCTTCCGCTGAGCCCACTGCTCCAACTCAAAATGGATCGCAGCCCACGATCCAGCCCTCTACCTCCGCTCAAAATTTAATCCATAATACCCAAACACATGACCAAGCCCATCATGATTTCCCGTCCCACTTATCCTCTTCCACTCCAAACAAAACTCCAAGCCCATCAACAACCTTATCCGTCTCTCCCGACTCATCGTCTCCGTTGTCTGCTTCTCCGACTCCGGCACACTCATCTGACACCGCCACTGACTCTTCTTTGTCCTCGCAAGCTTCTACAATCTCTGCTCCGGTGGCTCCGACCCCTTCACCGGAACCGATAAATAATCATTCCATGGCGACTCGTTCCAAGCGTGGGATCTCTAAGCCTAATCCCAAATATAATTTTCTCGCACAGGCTCGCAATGCTGATGATTCTGAACCACGAACAGCTCGCCAGGCTCTGCGCCATGAGAAGTGGAGGCGTGCGTCCACAAATGAGATCAATGCTCAGCTCCGCAATCATACATGGGACTTGGTCCCTCCACCACCTCCTTCCGTCACAATCGTTGGTTGTCGCTGGATCTTTACAACAAAATATAACAGTGATGGTTCTGTGAGTCGATACAAGGCCAGACTTGTGGCTAAAGGGTACACTCAGAAGCAAGGACTAGATTATGAGGAAACTTTCAGTCCTGTCATCAAAACTACAACGATTCGGGTTGTTCTTGGCGTCGCTGTGGGTTGTGGTTGGCCGATTCGTCAGCTTGATGTCAACAATGCGTTTCTTCAGGGCACCCTAAAAGAAGAGGTATACATGTCTCAACCCCCTGGTTTCATTGATAATGACCGTCCTCACTATGTCTGCAAACTGCGCAAAGCGATTTACGGCCTGAAACAGGCTCCTAGAGCATGGTACACTGAACTCCGGAACTATCTCCTTAGTGTTGGTTTTGTTAATTCTGTAGCGGATACGTCTCTCTTTATTTTGAGACATGGTCATCAGATTGTCTACATGTTGGTGTATGTAGATGATATTATTGTTACAGGAAATAGCAATGACTTGCTTCATCAGACTCTCTCTGCCTTAGCCACTCGATTCTCTGTCAAAGACCATGAAGATTTATCCTATTTTCTAGGCATTGAAGCAAGACGTTCTTATGCTGGGTTGCATTTGAATCAGCGTAAGTATATCCTCGACTTACTCGATCGCACCAACATGCTCTCTGCAAAACCGGTTGCTACGCCAATGACATCAACACCAAAACTCTCTCTTCATGTTGGTACTCGCTTATCTGATCCAACCGAGTACAAGAGTGTAGTTGGGAGCCTCCAATATCTTTCTTTCACCCGTCCGGACATATCCTTCGCTGTAAATCGACTATCCCTCTATATGCATGCTCCCACGACTACTCATTGGCAGGCGGTAAAGAGACTACTATGGTACTTGTGCGGGACGTCAACGCATGGTATCTTTCTCCAGTGTCGAAATCGTCTCTCTCTTCATGCATATTCCGATGCTGACTGGGCCGGTGATACCGATGATTATGTATCCACCAATGCATATGTTGTCTACCTCGGTCATAATCCCATTTCATGGTCCTCAAAGAAGCAAAGAGGGGTTGCAAGATCCTCCACCGAAGCAGAATATCGGTCGGTTGCGAACACATCTGCAGAACTTCGTTGGATTTGCTCCCTTCTCCAAGAGCTTGGTCTGGTTCTGCCAACGGCACCCACTATTTATTGTGACAACGGCACCCACGTACTTATGTGCTAATCCCGTTTTCCACACAAGGATGAAGCATCTAGCTTTAGATTATCACTTTATTCGAAATCAAGTTCAAGCGGGTGTCTTGCGGGTTGTTCACGTTTCAACAAAGGATCAATTAGCTGACGCATTGACTAAACCGCTTACTCGCCCGGTGTTCACTACGCTAACCAACAAGATTGGAGTTACACAAAGCCCCTCCATCTTGAGGGGGATATTAAGGATCAATCATATCATTGATTGTATCAATCGTATATTCTCATGATTTCTCTCAATCAACTATATATGTAAAGTAGATTAGGTAATTACTCTTAGTGCAAAGCCCTAGTAGTACATCTCCTTGTATATATAGTTCTTCCTCTTATTGTAATAAGATTATCCTTTGCACATATATTTATATAGAGAACACGAATGCAAGCTTCCCCTCGTAGCATGTCAGCTTTGGAAAAGATAAATGGTATTCAAGTAACTCTGGTGCTTTGATAAGATCAAATTTTTCCGTTCTAACATCAAAACTCATGAATGCTTCACTGTACCATCTTCGTTGAGCAAAGCCCGATAATACAAAACACCATGGATACATATATCAGGAGACTCATGAAAATCAAGAAAGTGAAGAGGAAAATCTTCAATCATCCTCCATGATTTATCCTTCCCCAATGTCAGAAGCCGAAGCTCTTGAGCTAAACCAAATCGCCAACCAACAGGGTCTCCTTTAGTCATACACAACACTTTGTAATCACCACCGATGGGATCATAACCCAAGAAATGATATATATCTATCCTCATAGACTCAATCTTAGGCAAAGTAATGGACCATCTAGTGCTAGGATTGTATACCATGAGTTTCCACGGAGGTCCGTAACAAATCAAGCCGTTAACAGAAGGTGCAAAAGTTGTGTACGGTCGGAAATGGCATTTCATATGGTAAACAGCTAGAGAAGATGATATTGATTCACCTCGATCTTGGGACTGAAGCGATGAAAAGAAAAAATGCTTCCCGGAACACTTTCCTTCAAATGTAAAGATGAGACTTTGCGGGCTATCCGAGGATTTTATCAAATACGTTTTCACGAAATCTTGGTTGCGAATGAAGGATGCACATTCTTTCGATACGCAAACAAACCTTGCTAGGCTTTTAACAGGCAATCCTTTGAATATCTCTGGAATGACATCAGCTGGAATTGATATCGTATGTGAGCTGTCTCTGATTGTTCTCAGATCATCGGAGTTCTTCTTCTTTTTAGCTCCATGTGCCTCCATGACAGAACGTACGGTGTCGATTGCTCTCAGTGGCAAAAGCTTATTTTCTGGTGGGCATAGAAGATATGAAAAATGAAATAGCCCTGGTTTTGGTCTTCTTTTTTAAAATTGACATTCAAATCTGTTTTAATAATTAATTAATTCCATGACACTATAAAATGCAAATGAGATTACTTTTACATAATCTTTTTTTGGAATGTGAACCTTATTATTCAACAAAAATAAATATTTACATGGTAAGAAATATAAATTTGTATGGAAAAAGAAATCTAAATATGAAATAAAATCAAAAGAATCAAAACAATAGTTAATGGGGTACTTGCGTTTGACTACAACACTGTAGAAAAACTTTAGCCTATGATGTGTAGGATAGACATCGTAGGAAAACTTCAAGGCACCACATCCTCATCAATCTGAGTTTTAAGTGAGAAAATTGAGTGATGCCCTTTTCGGTGACACCTAGCTAGGCTATCATTCTTCTTCTGCCATATATGACAGATTTAGGGATGTTTTTGATTCTTTTTCCACCAAATTAAAATTATAGATTAAGATGGATAAGAACATTACCCATGTGACTGAGCATGTATTGCACCATCCATGTCCAAACCAATCCGGAGTTGGAGTTACGCCAAGGACTTGGTAGCTGAGGGCAGAAAAGCAATATCCATGTGACAGAGTGATGTAAAATTACTTTGTGTCACTTATAACTAACACAAAAATACAAAATAATAGAGAACACAAAATGGTGGTTCATGAAATGTTTTTTTCTGGTGCCAAAACAAACTCACCTGCATTTGTGAGACAATAAAACTTGAAAATTCTATACAATATTCCCACACCGCAAAATGGAAACTCACCTTTAACCATTCATTTTTCTCAGCGTCCACTAAAACCCACAAATAAATTACGCAACTAGATGGTCTATGAGTACATGATATCAAGCTTTCCCTTGTAGCTTGTTAACTTTGTGTACCTTGCAGTATTTGGTAGTTTTTTAATATCAAACTTTTCAGACATAACATCAAAACTTATGAGTCATGACAGTTTGATCTGTGTCGAGCTTTGTAGTATAACACACCATTGATGTTGTGATGCATATATCAAGAGATTCAGGAGAGTGAAGAGGACAATATTTAATGGTTCTCCACCTATTCCCATTCTCCAATGTCAAGACTCAAAGATCCTGAGCTAAACGATCATTTTTTTTTGTCATAAACAACAGTTTGTAATCACCATCGATGGGATCATAACCTAACTAACGATCTTATAAGAAAAGGCACAAATCATCGTCTAGTGTTAGGGTTATATATCATGAGGTTATAAGAAGGTCAACTGCCCGAAACTTCTTAATTAGTTATTCAAAAGAAATGAAAAGTCAATCAATACTACTCTGGATGCTACTTTTTCTCACCGGCTTATAAAAACCAGTTGAATCGCCAAAAACAGAATATTATGTAGGTCATAGTTTAAAAGATAACTTTGTTACCAATTCAAAATTGGTTAGCTCACTCGAAATTGAGATGGTTTGCTAAATTTACAGATCCATATATAAGCAGCACAATGTACTCAAAAAACTACTATTAATAACTTTCCATATAAAGTTATAGTTAAATATATATAACAGGTATTTATAGAAGATTGGAGAGCGTCAAACCCAGAAGGAGGTGTTCACTACAACATAAACAAACTGTGAGCAGAGGGAGAAATGGTTAAGTATGGTAGAGCACGGCCTTTCACAAGGTAAGTTGGTACAGATGATGATGATTCACCTTGATCTGGGGGATGAGGCAGTGAAAAGAAAAAAGTGATTCCCGGAATACTCCCCTTCAAAGGTGAAGATTAGGCTTTGCGGACGAGTCGAGGACTTGATCAAGTATGATTCATGAAGTCTCAGTTGCGAACGAGGGATGCGTATTCTTTTGATACGCACATGAACCTAGCTAGGATTTTAACAGATAACCCTCTATCTTCGGGATGAGATCAAACGGAATCTGAACAGAGGTTCCTCTGCATGTGGTCAGATCATCAAAGATCTTCTTCTTCCTTGTTATATGTGTTTCCATGGTGGTGATACGAACGAGAGAGGCGTCGATTTGACTTCCCTCTCACAAAAGACTTAACCAAGAAGAGAAAGAAATCAGAAGAAAAAAAATTGTTGGGGGAAAGAGAAAGAAAAAGACAATTATGAAAGGCATAGATGAAGATGAAGATGAAGATGAAGATGTTGATGCAGTCGATGCAATAGTTCAGAGTACAACAAGAAGTAGTTCAACGAAGCAGATAACGTGGAGCTGAAATAAGGAAATCAGCTAAGGCGATTAATATTTAAACCAGGAAGGTTATGAAGACTAGAAGGTTGGAGAAGAGTCTAGAAGCATGAAGAGATTCATTTTTAGTAGAAAAGGAAACATGAAGAAGACTTTCCTATTCCGCAGGCAACAACGGTTGGCTCGGAACAGGCTCCTAGCATCAGTTTTATTATGCTATATATATGTACACATAATCTCTGTTTGGTCTGCCATTAGATACCCATATAGAAAGACAAATAAAAAAAATGAGTGCAGTGGAGTTGAAGAATGTATATAAACAATGAAAGACACATATATTTTGGAAATTTGCAAAGAGATTTGGCAATTCCTATTAGGATTAGAATAGGAATTTAAGCTTGTATGGCCACTACCTATTGTGTATAAATAGGGGGCTAAGCCTTTGTAGAGGTTAGCACAAAAAGAGCAATAGAATTCTTAGACATTAAGGTTATGTGGTTTCTTGTAGGAAAGCATAACGGTTAAGGGGACTAAGAGGTTTGTCTTGAGAGGTTCTTAGATTGTGTATAGATCCATGAACATGAGAGATTAGATAAGTGACTGAGTGAAACTTGTAAGTTTACTAAACAGATTGTCTAATAAAGAGTTTTATTTTGAAGAACCATTGTCTTAGTTTGTGACTCGGTTTTGTGTCTCAGTTTCCATACATATCAATAGCTCTTGCGTTTTCAATTGGTATCAGAGCGGCACTTGTGAGATTACATAAAGGTGAGATCATGTGGAGAAGATGGAGAGCTATCATGGACTTGAGTTCGGTTCAAGATTAATATTAGGTGATGGAAACTATGGTTTTTGGAAATCAAAGATGAATGCGGTTATAGGAGGCATTGATGTATATGCTTGGAAAACCATATTGGAAAAGTGGGAAGAACCAAAAATCAAGGATGAATCATGAGTGGAAGTTGCTAAGCCATAGAAGGACTGGACTAACGACGAATTGACGAAATCAAAATAAAACGCCAGAGCACTCTCCGCTATTCACAATAATGTTGGAAGAAATCAGTTTGAACTGATTCAGGGATGTGAAACAGCAAAAGAAGCATGGGATATCTTGCAAACTCACTTTGAAGGAACCACTAAGGTGAAAAATATAAGGAAAGACATGTTAGCTTCAAGATTTGAAAATCTAAAGATGGAAAGCTATGAGTCAATATCTGATTTTAGTTCCAAGATAAGTTCTTTAGCTCAGGAAGCATTGACTCTTGGGAAAAAAAATATAAAGACAAGAAATTGGTGAAAAATTTTCTAAGATGTCTGCCTACAAGGTTCATGGCGTACAAGACTGCTTTGAGTGTGTCTCATAACACGGAAAATCTTAGTTTTGGAGAAGTTGTTGGTATGCTTCAAGCTCATTAGATGGAACTGGAAGGTGCGAATAGACGAGACATTTTTGCTCTTGAAAGAGAGAATCACAAAGTAGAAGAAGAAGATTCGATTGGTTTGCTGGCCCAAAAATTTAGTCGAGTGTTGAAAGAAGCAGAACAAGAACTAGGTCAGAGGAGGTTCAGCTTGATCAAAAATAATCCAGAGAAAGGTGAAGCTGTCAAGAAGACATACATTCAATGTCATGAGTGCAGAGGATATGGACATTATAAGAATAATTGTCCCACAATCAAAAGAAGAGAAATTATATGTTTTACGTGCAAAGGTATTGGACATACTCAGCTAGAATGTGGTAATGATCGGAAACTTAGAAAAAAAAAATCTAAACTGAGAGTTGAAGATGATTCAAAGGAAGATAATGATAATGGAATATAACTAAATAAGCTTGGTGCATTCTTGGGAGTCGCTACATTTACTGAAGGAGAGGAAGTTTCAGAATCTGAATCTGAAGGGGAACAAGTAGATGAACTTACATAATGTTACAAGGAGGTGCGTGAAACACTGATTAAAATTGGAAAGGAAAATCAGATCTTATTGAAAGAGAAGCGTCGTCTGATGCACTTATTAAGTCACTGCAGATTGAATTGAGGGATACAAAGAAAATCAGTCATGAATGTGTAACATTAATGAAGGACAAGCATATAATCTCTACTAGAACAGGAAAATCTAACAGAGGTATGGAATATACTGGAAAAGAAGGATTTCAAACAGGGCAGATCAAGTTTGTAGCAGAAGGTGTTTCTCTACCAAATCAATACAAATCTGGTAGTAATACAACCAAACATATTGGTTGTTATTTTTGTGGGAAGAATGGGCACATAAAAGCATATTGCTACAGATTCAAAGAAAGAGTAAGTAGACTCAAACATCAAGAAAATTTTTTGTGGAACGGATTTCGTAATCAAATCTGGGTAAAGAAATCTGATCTGTATCAGATGGCATCAAGTATGTGTAAGAGGAAGGAACATCAGATTATTGATGATAAGAGTTCACGTCATATGACAGAAACCTGGAGCGATCTACAAAATGTTAAGAAAAGAGAAGGAATCATTGGAATTATTCTCAAGCAAAATAAGAAACCTGAAACTGGCTCTGAAACTACAACAGAACGTGAATGTGTAGAAAATCCTAATTCTGCATTAGAGAATACAATTGCAACAGAGACTGCAACTGTCATGAAGAAGACTTTTCTATTCAATAAAAGAAAAATAAATTTGCAAAGAGATTTGGCAATTCCTATTAGGATTAGAATAAGAATTTAAGCTTTTATGGTCATTGCCTATTGTGTATAAATAGGGGGCTAAGCCTTTGTAGAGATTAACACAAAAAGAGCAATAGAATTCTTAGACATTAAGGTTATATGGTTTCTTGTAGGAAAGCATAACACTTAAGGGGACTAAGGGATTTGTTTTGAGAGGTTTTTGGATTGTGTATAGATCTATGAACATGAGAGATTAGATAATTGATTGAGTGAAACTTGTAAGTTTATTAAATAGATTGTCTAATAAAAAAGTTTTATTTTGAAAAACCCTTGTCTTAGTTTGTGACTTGGTTTTGTGTCTCAGTTTCCATAAATATCAATAGATCTTATGTTTTTAAATATGAGTAGAGGTGGTGCCCTTTTCAACTAAAAGGGCAAAAATCTTTTGACGGGTGTCGTCGAGTTAAAAGGTACACGTTTAATCACTACCAAACACTTAATATTACTACACACAAAATTCCGAAATTTTATACTAAATAGATTCTTTAAACAAAAAAACAATTTTTAGCTTTTTATACAAATATCAAAAAAATAACAGTTAGAATCCATTTAATTAGGAATTTTTTTACGATACTTCTCTTTTTGTAAATAGAACAAAATTCAACCAAAAATTCAAATATATATATATATATATATATATATATATATTTTTACCAAAACTTAAAATCTACTACTAAAAATAATATAAATAAAGATTTATAATCTAAAAACCATTTAAAATTAAAACCCCTCAACTATTCATAACCTAAATTTCATAGCATTGACTTTTTATTTATATATTTTAATATAGTATTTCTTTTTTCTTCTCTTCATGTTAAACTTTAACAATCAATATAAATATTATAAAATGTTTAAGAATGATGAGAATTTGAAAAATGAAGCAAATGGAAAGAAAAAATGAAGCATAGAGGTACAACCTAGCTCCCGCGTATCAAACCAGGTCTTTAGAAGGTCATCATACCAATGAATCTCCTTGGCCATTGGATGGAAATGAGTTTGTCACGAACTGTTTTATTAATAATGCTCACGAGTCTTGACACCGATAGAGGAACATGTCTACGGTTTCGTGCCGTCTAAATTTGGTAAATGGGACTATGAATTTGTGAATCTGAGAAGAAACAAACCTGTTTATATATGTGTTTATACTTTTGAAGGATAGTGATGGTTCAAACTCTTTAACTATGGCTCTTAGATTAACATGCTAATAAGAATTTTCATGTATAGACAATACAAAGCTACAAGATAAATAGCTAGGGATCAAAGTCACGGGTATTGGGTTCTGTTTTTCACAAGTTTTGTAAAATTCATAAGTCAAGTCAATCATGTTGGAATCTCATCTTTGATTAATACTTCACAAAGAATTAAATATGAGAAGAACAAGTCGCAGAGGAGATCAAAGAATGAGGAAGAAGTAGTAGAGTCACCGAGTACAAGAGAAGTCACAAGGGAAGAGAAGAGTCGTGGTGTTGTCTCACCAAAGAAAGAAGAAAGGCCAGTTGGGCCAGAAGTTGTGTAAGACCCAAATGAGTTCTAGGGTCCGTTGGTTTTGTTTAAGGCAAAGTACAGTAGTAAACTTAAGTGAATTAGGTTATTATTTTGACATTAGTATAAATATGTAAGATGGATGTAAGAACAACTTTTAAGTAAGTACGAGAGTTTAAGCTAAGAGTGGCTAAACCTACAAAAAACCTTCAAATCAACCGAGAATAATTACACTTGTTATTAGGAAGAGTAAATGGTCACTTTGTCAGTGATTAAAAAGAAAACGTAGAAAACATTGTGTTAAGTTTCGTGTAGTTGACTAGTAGTCATCAAGTACTTGCAAAAAGATTATTGCGAGTAGTCTTTGTGATTGTTACCGTGCAGGAGGACACAAGCTTAGCAAATCAACAAGAAATGCATTGGAAGAAGTGAAATTGTATCACATATTGTTTAAGACATGAGTCATAATGTAAACATGTACGCGTGAGCTTAAAGTTTTCTTTGAAAATGAACCATTACAGTTTCAAACAAGACTCAAACCAATAATGGTAACAAGATTTAGAGACAAGAAAACGATTGAATACCTACTGACTCATAAGTAGGTGGGGGTTTTGTATATGATATTTTAAGCATCCGGCTGGTAGAGTATATGGTAATAGATATAGAGTTCAATCAAAATATCTTCCCAGGTTGATGGAGATCCGAAGATCTTAAGGGGATAAATAGTTCTAATATTACTATTTACATAAATAAATTAGCACCAAAAATATTATTTTTTCTATAAAGTGTAATTACAGTATTAAATGATGTTAGGTTTTGGTTATTGGTTGGATACAAAAATATTAATTTTTCTATGAGTGTAATTATCAAATGATGTTAGGTTTTGGTTCTTGGTTGGATACTTGCATGCTCTTGCCTCTAAGTGGCCATATTCTCGCCCGCACATCCTTAGATTTTTTACCTTAGAAATCAATCATTTCTTTTAGCCCTCGACTTCGGTTATTTTGGTGAATTCGGTTCGGTTATTTCCGTTTTTTGGTTTTTTTGAGTTTTGAAAATCTTACCGAATTAAACCGAAATATATTTCGGTTTGGTTATTTCAGTTTTTCGGTTAATTTGATTTTAAAATTTCAAAACCGAAATTAACCGAAATTTGATTAAAAACATGAAAAATTGGATTTTTCGGTTTCGATTTTTCCGGGTGATTCGGTTATTTTAGGTATAAATTTCGGTTTTACTAGATTTTTTCCTTAAAAATTTTTTAAAAAAATAATTTTTTTTAAATATATATATATATATATATATATATATAATTCGGTTAACTGAAAACCGAACCGAAATATTTCGGTTTTTTGGAAAAAAAATTATACCGATTGATTCAACCACCATAACCGAAACCGAATCGAACACAAAAAATATCGGTTTGGTTCGGTTCGGTTTAAAATCTCAGAGGTAATTTCTTTCATTCATTTTTAGGTTTCCAGTTTCCACCTACTAAACTCCACCACTTAAATCCTCATATTTATCACAAACCTGATTTCAACAAAACTTACCTTGTTACTTTTGTATCTCACACAGTAATATTATTAATTATCCTTAAGAAAATGTACATTAAAAAAAAAAGATATATATGATGAACAGTTGAAGACTTCAGTATGGGCATGCATAAAAATAAGTCTCATCCAATATTGTAATAGTATTGACTGTCTTGTAATGAAAATATATAGTAGATTTTTACAACAACAAAAAAAAAGTGAAAAGATTAATCTGTACGGACAAATACCAAAAAACAGGTGAGAAACAGAGAGAGTGCCACAAACCTACATTGGAGAGGGAAACATCAAACATCGACCACCAACTTTCATATATAGTGCGTATAAACAAACCTTCATAGCCACCAATCTCTTCTAATTCTTTAAGGCATAATGAAACTTTTTTTATTATGTTTTCTTTGCCATCAAATCTTTGTATGTTTGTGATTAGTATTAGAGGATCGGATGTTATGACATAATGCTAACTAACATTTGTCATCATATACTTATAATGGATTTTCATAACCTACAAGGCTACAACTAATAAACTTGCTATGGATTTTTTTTTCTCTTCTTCTTATGAATTTTACCAACACTCTTTTTTTTTTTTTTTGTGCAAATACCAACACTCTTTCTAACAAGTAACAATCCACATTTAGTTATATGTTTGGGCTTAGTTAACATAAATAGAAGAAAAAAATGATTAAGAAGTGTCAAGTGTGTGTTTTTATAAATGGTCAAAACGACTAATGACATGCTTAAAGGCCATCACTGTTCCACAGCTTCACCAACCCCCTTTATGTGTTCTCTCTCTATTAATTTACCAGACCAACCAAAATGGATTAGTCCCTTACTTAAATAAAATAAAAAACCTTAAAACTGAGAAAAAAAAAAGTCGCCTCCTCATCCGTCGGCGGGAGCAAAATTCAGGTGAACCCCTCTTTTTTTTTTCTTGTTAATTTGTTCATACTTCTTGATTCTGCAGGTTGCATTCTTGTTATCTTTAATGGAGTTTGTTAGCGCTAATTCAGTTATGTTTTTTATATGTTAAAAGTGTCAATTTTTTAATTTTCTTCCTCAAATTGATTTGGATAATCATTAGTATAATTTTCTAGAAAGTTACGAATTTTTCAGGTTGGAAACTGGGTGATATATTTTAAACTTTTTCTGAATGATTATTCTATATTTTTGCCATCGCTTTTAAAAATCCTCATATCGTCAATCCTGTCAAGGAAGTGGGTAAAGTTTGAATTTTTGTTCTGAAGTTTGACAAAAGTTATCGACTTTTCGATTTCTGGCGCTCAGGGTATGATGTGTAGACTACAATCTTGGTAGAGTTTTGTAATTATGGCCAAATTCTTGTCTTTTAGGTTTTGTTAGTAGCAAAAAAAAAAGACAAAGAAAAGAGCTGAATCTAGTTATGATTGCTTTGCAGGGGTTTTGAATAGTTTGTGTAGTGAAAATTGTCTGAGATGGAAGCAGCTATTGCTCAAAGGTTTCAGTACCCATCATGGATTGATTGGAGAGAGTTTGAGAGGAAGCTGCCTCGTGGTTCATTGCGGTATCCTCAACGAGCTAAGGAAGAGAAAAGGTTCAGGGGTCTTGCTTTCGCTCATTTGCAACCTGAAAGAAGAAACAGATCGTTGTCTTCAGAGGTTTCATGTTCTGCTGATAACTCTTCAGGTTGTTTGTAAAAGCATTTACATTTTCCATAGGTTTTAGTATTTGATTAAGGGAATCTGATTTGATTTCTTGGATTTTGTAGCATTGTTGGAGGCCGGAAGTGTCTATCCATTTGATGAGGATCTAATTCTCAAGGCAAGTAATAATACTATCATCTCTAGTGAAATGGGTTAGATTTATTTGTCTTTCTATAATATCTCACTAGATACCTGAGCTTTGCAGAGAAAAGCAGAAGAGGTTAAACCGTATTTGAATGGACGAGCTATGTACCTTGTTGGTTAGTGTCTTTGTCTGCTCTTTGGTTTCATATGTTTACTTTATGATACGCGTTTGTAATTTGATGATTTTCTGATGAACTCAGGCATGATGGGTTCTGGGAAAACAACCATGGGAAAGTTAATGTCCAAAGCTCTTGGTTATTCCTTCCTTGACTGGTAGGTATATGCTAAGAAAAGCCAAATATGTTTAAAAACCTCAACGGAAGTCTCCTGGAATTTTCGTCCTCTGATTTGATGTTGGTTATGAATATATCCATATATCCTAGATGTGTAACCTTCTATAAGTTTTCTGGATGTGTCAGCGACACTTTGATTGAGGAGGCGATGAATGGAACTTCTGTGGCAGAGATATTTGAGCATCATGGAGAGAGTTTGTTTAGAGAAAAGGAGGTTAGTTTTGTGGTTCTTGTTTCAAGCTCTTCTTCTGGTCTACTCTTTGTTAAGTGTGATTCATTATAATGTATTGCGAGCTAAAATTATTTCTGTCTTTGTAGACCGATGCACTAAAGAAACTCTCTTCGATGTATCAAGTTGTTGTTTCCACTGGTGGAGGTGCAGTTATAAGACCCATTAACTGGTGTGTTCCCTTCATCCTTTCCAAAGTAAATACATATGAAACTAAAGTCTCTGTTAAATACATATGAAACTAAAGTCTCTGTTAGATATATTTGGTAATGAATGGTATTATCAGGAAGTATATGCATAAAGGAATCAGCATTTGGTTAGATGTGCCTCTAGAAGCCTTAGCCCATAGAATTGCTGCCGTTGGAACTAATTCACGACCATTGTTACATGATGAATCAGGAGATGCATACACAGTGGTACTGGTTCGACTGTTCTACATTCATATGCTTTGGATTCATGACAAAGCATTCATCTTTTTTTTCTTTTTCTCCTTGGGTACGTGATTTACATGTAGGCTTTGAAGCGTCTTTCAACTATTTGGGATGAGCGCAGTGAAGCATACACAAATGCAAATGCCAGAGTGTCGTTAGAAAGTATAGCTCCTCCATCCATTTGCTATTTGTTCAATCTTCTGCTATTTACACTCATGCAACTTCTGCTAGTAATTTGGCTTTTCTTCTTTGTACTCCAATCATCAGATATTGCAGCCAAGCGTGGCTATAAAGATGTCTCAGATCTCACACCAACTGAAATTGCCATCGAGGTAAGTCAGGTCCTTTCTCTGTTACTTCATCAGTAAACTGTTCAAATCATACTCAACATAACAAATCACTCGTCACCAGGCCTTTGAGCAAGTTCTGAGCTTTCTAAAGAATGAAGAAACTATGGAGATCCCTGACGGCGACCTCTAATTTCCCAGCCTCCAGTTCTCTATCTCTTCCTTTATCTCTCAACGAAGCAATCACCAGGCCATTGAGCAAGTTCAGAGACAAAGAAGACCTCTAGTTACTGCCTTACTGGTTCTGGGTCATTGGAGCTTACACAAAGCCTAATTTTGACTGGAACAATGCTTTGTTTAAAGAAGATGCAATATGTGTATATACAAACTTAATAATGCTCCTGTTGTTTTACTATCATTTTCCTTGAACAAAATAAATAAAAAGTAGCCGTATTCGTTTTGTTAAGATGAGCCAGGAACAAGCAAAGTGTACGAGCACAGTTTTCACTGGTATTATTCAAATCTGAAAGTAGCTTTCTCATAGATACAACAAAAGAAATGAACAAAAACCTGCAGAAGAGGGTTGATTTAACCCTCAAAAGTTCAGAAGCAAATTTATGAACTTCAATACATCGGTAAGTTGTTTCATGTAAGCTCAGGGACTCTCAGGCCAAGGTAAATTCTTTGTTGGTTTACCATTTCGGGCGAAGCAGTGTAGTAAAACACTATGCTAATCACAATGATAGCTACTCACAGACAAACATAACCAAACTAATCACCCTGAATCAAAGCAAGCCTGTGCGATAAAGCATGGTAGATGATGTTGATTCAGAGACGTTAAACATGTATGCATCATCATCAAACTGTAGCTGCCAAGCAATTCACAATGGCAGATTCATTAGGAACCGTAAGAACAGTACCAGACCAGTCAATCTTCCCCCAAATCTCCCCTTCTCCGCGCCTTTCAACATCAATCTCTGCACACCAAATATCCATTCTCCTAGAACCGCCACTACCCGCTTTACCTTCCCACAAAACCACAAGCTTCCCACCACGATTCGCCATTGTAGCACCACAAAGAAACTTCGGAAGTGATTCCACACCTTTCAGCTCTCTCCAAACCCTTTCTTTTGGAACATACCCTCTAATCTTCCCCAAGTAATCATAGCAATACAAAATGTTATCAATCACACAAGCTCTTCCTCTCCATCCCAAATCAAGCCTCTTTTCTGGCATACCCCATTTATTTTCTTTAGGCTCGTAAACAACACCGTTCCTATCAGCCATTGCGTAAACCTTCCCTTCCATTACAGCACTTGCGTGCATCCATTTCTCACGTACCTCCATACCTGGACTAGCCACTGGCTCCCAAGTTTGAGTCTTTATATCAAACATCTCAGCCCAATTAATCGATCGAGCCCAGTTATCAACAACACATCCTCCAATCACATAAATCTTCCCATCAATTACACCAGCTGCTGCAAACTCACGACCTACCCTCATATTACAGACTCGTCGCCAAGTATGAAATCTACAATCGAGAACCCACACGCTCGAAGAAGGCACGTCTCTGATAGATCCACCGATAACGTAAATCTCCGAACCCACAACGACGTAAGCTGATCCAACGAGAGACGGCGAAGGACAAGACGGGATTGGAAGAAGCAGACTCGAATTAGTTGAGTTAGATAAGGTTCGATGGAGGAGAGTGAACCAACAAGCACCGGATTCAGGAGGTAGACGGATTGCGACGTAGAGGATGTTTTCAGCAGCTCCGACGAGAGATCTCGTGGCGTAGAGCAAAGACGATGTTGGGAGAGATCGGAAAGTCTTGGAGACTAGTGAGAGGATTGGATGGTGACATCTAGGAACGCGAGCAAGGCAATTCAGAGCTACGTCGTCTGGTAACAACGGAATCAATTGCGCCGGCATTTCCGTTTGCGTTTCCGTTTGTTCGTCGCCGGCGCTCGTTGTAGCCGCCATGGATCCGACGTGATCAGTTTTTGTTTTCTTCTCTATAAAGAGAGAAAAAAATAATTCGCATTATTCGGTTCGGTTTGATTTAATCATGAATTTAGAAAGTAAACCGGAATTAATAAACCGATATACATTTGCCGTTATCTAGAAGTGCTGACGTGGCGGAAAGCATGATGGTCCGGTGGTTTGAAAGACGCCACGCGCTTACTCGTCTTCCCTTCGTCCCCGACGTTTTCAATTAGGAGAAGAGACAGAAGAAGAAGACGATGAATGAAGCATTATCTGATTCTGGGGTTTGTTAAAAATCGAATTTTTCGTGAGATTTGTTTGAAAGAAATATGAATTCAGTAGCTTTTACTTTGCTGGGGAGTACTCCGATTGCCTCGTTTCACCGGCATTCTAGTTTCCGGCAACGAAACCCATCGACTCAAGCAGCGGTTTCGCCTTCTTCTCCTACTGCTTCCTCCGGGTTTGATTTTAGTACTCTCGAGTCCGCCATTAACAAGGTCCATATCTGTAAATTACCACAAGCTTTACTTTTGATTCGATGAACTCTGCTGAAAATTGGGTTCATGTTTGGCTGCAGAAAGATAGTAATGGTGTAAAGGAAGCTCTCGATAAATTGAGTGAACAAGGTTGGGCTAAGAAATGGAGCTCTCAGCCTTACCTTTCGCGCCGTACGGTGTATATCGATCTCTCTATCTAAGCTTACTACTCTTACCCTTTGTTAAACGCTTAGTAAGTAGGACTGTAGGAGTGAAGAAGTGATGTGTCTTTTTTTTGTATCAGACATCGCTGCGGGAGCTGACAACTCTCGGAATCAAGAATGCAGAAACTTTGGCTATCCCTAGTGTCAGGAACGATGTAAGGTTCTGTCTTGTTATTAGAATGTTTACTCTTTATCTTTAGAAAGAATTGAATTCAAGAGAGTATTTCAGGTTACAGTGTATCTTAATGATTATTTTAATTGAGTTTGAGTAATGCAGGCGGCTTTTCTTTTCACAGTAGTCGGAACAACCGGGTTCATAGCTGTACTCGCCGGTCAACTTCCCGGGGTAAACTTTCAAAAATCTCTATATTCTCTGGTGTTGCAACCTTGTTGGAATCATCTGCACGGAATATGTTTTGCAGTATTATGTCGCGTTCTGTAGTTTGTGTTAGGTAGGTTCTATATGTATCTTAGACAAATGTATAACTGTTGAATCTTGGACAGGACTGGGGATTCTTTGTGCCTTACTTAGTTGGGAGCATTTCGTTGGTAGTTTTAGCTGTGGGAAGCGTTTCACCAGGGTAAGAAAAGAACTTGATCATGGCATATTTTGCACGGTTTTCATCAACATAATGTACTCTTAGATACAGATTTGATATCTTTTGGTGTTTTGTTTGTAGGCTTCTACAAGCTGCGATTTCCGGGTTTTCTACTTTCTTTCCTGATTATAAAGAACGAATTGCTGCACATGAAGCAGCCCACTTCTTAGGTACCCTTGAAAAGTTTAAACCTTTGGGTTCTAAAGATGCAATGTTCTCATGTTTTAAAACCTGCAACTTCCAGTGGCTTACTTAATCGGACTTCCAATCCTCGGATACTCGTTAGACATCGGTAAAGAACACGTCAATCTCATCGACGAGAGGCTAGCTAAACTAATATACAGTGGCCAGCTTGACTCAAAGGAGCTTGACAGGTAGAGTTTCATTAATGTCAAAAATGAGAGAAACATCAAATCTCAACTCTCTCAATTTCTTAGGTTGGCGGCTGTTGCAATGGCTGGACTTGCCGCTGAGGGTCTGAAGTATGACAAAGTAATTGGTCAATCTGCAGATCTGTTCTCTCTTCAGGTCATCTAGTTCTCAATATCTAATCACTCACTTCAACACTCACAAGTTCACAACCATTTAGTTATTACAGCTTTTTTTCTTGTTTCCTACAGAGATTCATAAACAGAAGCCAACCCAAAATCAACAACGCGCAGCAGCAAAATTTAACAAGATGGGCCGTAAGTTTTCTCTCTAACAAAAACCAGACTTTCATCTTGCATACATGTTTCTTTCTAAAGCATTCATGAATCTTTTGTTTTTGCTATGCAGGTTCTCTACTCTGCATCTCTTCTAAAGAACAACAAGACCATCCATGAAGCTCTAATGGCTGCAATGTCCAACAATGCAACTGTTCTTGAATGCATTCAAACCATTGAGACGGCTTCATAGACACAGCTCTCTTGTTTCTCCAAATACAGTAAACAATCTCTTTTTTTCTCTTTTGATCGATCCAATTTGAACACTAAACTGAATCAGAGAAAATTCCATACTTATCTATATATATATATATATATATATATATATATATATCTTATAGACACAAAAGTTACAGACTTTCACAATATCATCTTCAAGACTATATATATATATATATAGTACTACTACTGTATTATAGACGTAGAAACATTATACATTTAGAGTGGTACTTATGAACTTATTAAATTCAAAGATCATCAGACCAATCACTAGGCTTAGTGTCGTAGAACAACCCATCGACGATCTGATCAACCAACGAGTCAATGAAGGAGTTGCAGCTCACAGTAAAGATCCGTCCCACTCTGTTCCGAGAAATCGTCAGCCACGCGAAAATCGCAGCGCATCCCATAGCTCCAAGACCAGCTCCAATAGCTTCACTCAATCCTTCCACGTCAAGTTTCTTAAACAGAGAGTTCCCCGTAACAACCTCCTCCGTCACCGTCACCGCAAACACAATCTGAAAACAGAGTAAATTTACGAGTTAAAATCGAATTCGAGAGTTTTCGAATTTAAGGGTTTAATAGGGTTTTTATATATACGGTACCATGGCGAGTCTTCCAGAGATGGTTTCAAAGTCTTGACTCTTCTTCGAACTCTCAATGTAATCAGTAAGCGTCTCAAAAAACGGAGAAGCTGATGCTAACTCAACCTCAGATCCTGATCCTGCTCCACCACCATCTCCGCCGTCTTTTTTAGCGACGACCATATCAGATCCATAAGATCTCAACGTGCAGAGCCTCGGTTGAAGAACGATCTTACCGTTCTCGGCCAAATCGCCTCCTCTAGGTCGTTGCTGGATCTGAATCTGCTTAACAGGTTGCGATGATTCGCGTCTAGTAGTAACCAGAGATCTCGGAGGAGACGGTAACTGGTAACGAAGCGCGCGTATAGCCATAGCCATTGTTTCTGATGATGATCCGAGGAATCTTTTTTTGTGAGTAAGTAGTAAAGTGAGAATTTTGAGGGAAAACAGAAAAAGGAATCTTGCATGGTGGCTAAAGTGAACACGTCGTGTCGTTTTTGGTGAGGTGTCGAGATATAGTTCGACGTGGCTCCGTTTTGGTTCAGTAACTTGCTTTTCACTTGAAAATGAAATTAACGTTTGAATTAACTTTACCTGTCGTTTTGCTTTTATCCGCTGGAAGCTGAATGAACCAAAATTCATTTCGAGTTTCGACCCCAAAGGCTAACTAGTTTGACTCTTCTTCCTTTTATCAGATGTTTACGTTTAGGTAGGTCCATTTCGGACAAAACAATGGATATGGTGACTTGAGTATTTGAAATATCTGAAATTTACTATAAAATACATATTTTAAATGAGAGAAATTAAAAAAAAAAAACTGAAATATAGCACTTTTCAATTTTGCATTATAGCACAAGTTGAGTTGAGATAACCACAAGTAGCAGCAAAGTAGATCATTCAGTTTGAAGGGAACTTATGAGTTCATAGTGACGTGGCTCTGTTATCCTACAATCATCAGCTAGCAGGACAAGTCACTGTGGGGATGACACTGATGCATAATGGGGTTTGCATGCAAGTTGCAACATTTTTGAATGAAAACAGGTAATGAATGGCCTACTTCAAAATTCTCAGAGTTGAGATCCTAACAAGACAAAGTCACTGTGGGGATGAAACCTGAGAGTCAATGACTTGAACCGTTGAACGAAACTCATTTTTATAGCTTTTTTTATAATCTAAATTCAAAATATAACAAATGAACAAAATAAAAGTTTTCACAAAGCGGCAAGGGAATAAAACTTGAACCTTAGTAATACTTTTTGGGTTTTATATCGATCACACATCGCTTGCCTCAAGAGCTGATTGTAATACTTCTTCTAGCCGCCTTTCCGCGGCTTCAAACTGTCTATTCTTTTCTTCGATTGCTAGTGAAGCTAGAGCTATATCCGGAGGCAAGTCCTGGTAGCTTCTCAGAGCATCAAGAACGGGTTTAGTCATCTTCTCCAATTCTTTTATATGCTCTGCCATTTCTACCAGCTCTCTGTGGCTGATCTTGGGATTGTAGTTGAGTAACATTTCGCTTGCATCGTGTTGACGTTTCAACCATCTAATCTTAGAGTCCTTATACTTCTTCTTGTATTGTTCCTCCTTGATTGCCATTACTTCCATATTTGTTTTCCAATTCTCCATCAGTGATTCACTAGGTACTACTACATCATCTTCTAGCTCCGCAAGGAGCTTCTTTAGATACGTCAGCTTCTGTATCGCTTTCCTCGTATAATCAAGAACATTGGACTCCATCTGTGTCTTAGCCCTCTTCTCTTCCACTTCAGTCTTCCCCAGAGAAATGTCTCCCATTGCAACTAGGAAACTGCTCAGTTCAGTGTCCCTTATGTTCAACAAATTTGCAACATTTGCAACAACTTGAGCTGAAGAGACTACATCTGACGGTAAGCTCTCTTGTGACATTCCTGCACTCTCCAATATCTCTCTAACCCTAGCCCCTTGAGCACGGTACTCTGAAGCCTTTAGACGAAAATCTTTGGCGACAATGCTGGCAGCCTGAGACTTGGCTTGAGAAGCGGTGGCGAGATTATACAGATGGGTGATGCTTCCATGAGTGTACTCGAAATTAGGGACTTCTCTGCCCACCGCTTCGAACTGAGAGGTGAGCCACGCCTTCACTACCACAAATTGTGAGAGCATACAAAGTGGTGTGAAGGTGAATGAGATGATCAAATTAGCATCATTTCAATATAACTTCTCTAATACTGTTACACCCAACACCTCGACAATAAAAAGATAAATCAAATTGCGAGAGCATACAAAATGGTGTGAAGGTGAATGAGATGATCAAATTTTTAGCAAAACTTCTTGGAGCCAGAAGACAGCGCGTTTTAGCATGTTCTCATTCACGGCGATCTGAAGGTTTTGACAGTCATCATTTGCGGAAGCTCCGCTGCAGAGGTGGCCGAGACATCGGGTTTTGTAAAACAGTGGGGGAAGGCAAGACTTATAGGCTTTGATTAGATGTTTATAGGTTGATGGAAAATTGTTGCCACTCACCTCAAGATGGCGGTGGAGGCTCTGTAGTTCATATTGAACGGTGGTTACTCCCACAACCACTAGAGTCGGCGCGTCAGAGCGTCAGAGTAGAATTTGAGAGTAAAGAGAGGAGAGAAAGTGAGAAAGAGAGAGAGTTGCAGAGATGGAAGTATTTTATATAAAAAAATGCAATATTGGAATCAGATTCTTTTTATATATAAAGAAAATCTTTCAAAGTTTCACTTTTAAAGGTGTGATTTGTAACTCATATTTTTGAACTAAAAAATGTTAGAAAAGTCTAATAGAATGACATTTAGTAGGATTTTTAAAAAAATTGTGATATTTTGAATAATAGTATATTTGAAGTGAGATTTATAAATCATTTATTGAATAACAAGATATTTTAAATAATTTTTATAAATTTCACATTCAATAACATAGGACTTCAGATGATTTTTTAAAATCACCAATTAAATAACAGTAGATTTTAAGAATCCTCCAAAATATTCTAAAATGTCAAGTTCAATTTTTCACTAAAATTCTTTTTGTTTACGCTATTCCTAATCAATGATATCAACCATAAGCTAAAGTCTAAAAATCTGGTCGATTTATAAAAGAGACAAAAAAATAAAAAAAAATTCAAACGTGAATTAATTCGCATGATCAACCTGAAACACTTTTCTTATAAATCATCCTAAAGAATAATATAACATCCAAATACATCCTCATATACCTCACCACAAAAACGACCCAAGCAATATACACACATTTATCATCATGATCATATACGTACGTACGTACACATATCAATCCACAAACCGTACGTGATTGATCAAGAACACATTACATCAAATCATACTCTTACGAAGAATATACTAAGTTCGGGTCCATTATTCCCTTCGGGACTCAACATATAAAATGTCTCTGAATCTTTAGACCCAACGACTCTTTCGAAGTAAGCCCTCATGTAAGCCATCTCCGAGTCTGGTCCTTCGACCTCCGAGTTCCCTGGCAAAACTCCCGCACCCATCGAAACCGGTCTTAACAACTCCATAACGTTGAGATCCTCCTCCGTCGCGTCACGTTTCACACCGTACCCCGTTTTCTTACCGTTACAAAACATTGTCCATAATGGCTCGTCCATGATCTTGATCTTTTCCTTGTCAGCTCGTTTCTCCGTCTCTAAAGCGATCCTAACCATCCCTCCGCTAAGTTCTTTTTGTAGCACCATTGTTTGCATAGCTAGCTCGACGACGAGAGATGGTAAACATCTAGGGCTTTCTTGAATCGAGAGGCTTACACGGCCTTTACGGTATCCAAATAAGGTTCCGGTAACTCTCGAACCGCTAGACCCGCTTCTGTGCTGGTCGGGTAAGCTACCGCCTGGGAGGACCGGGATTTTGCAAGCCGCCGGTGTGATGATCGGAAATGAACGGAAAACGGAACGGAATACTCGAAAGACTTTCTTGCTTTTTTTCTTGTTTTGGTGAGATGGTTCGAGTAACGTGACGTGCTGACGTGGCGCCGGAGATGGAGATGGGGACGGTGACGGCGAAGGGATTGAAATTGAGTCGGTGGAGGAGGAAGCACCGCTTAACCTTGGCTTTTGCTCCCCCATCAAAGACGGAGACGTCGACGAGGATACGACGACGTTTTTTATTGGAAAATCTTCTTTCTATTTTAAAGAGATTGATTAATGTACTGTGTTATTGATTTTGTTGGCCATTTTTTGCCTTCTATACACCTTTGAATTTTTAGGATTTCTAATTTTGTTTTTCTTGTTAGAGAAATTGGAATGGTTTTGAAAAAAAGGTCTAAATTTTTGTGTTCACATTAATTATAGTTTATATATAGTTGTTTTTTTTATTACTATTATGAAGTGTGATCAGCCAGCTCTATGTTCTATTTTAAGAGCAGCTGGAGCTGCAAATCTGTTAATTTCAAAACATGTGAAAACAAATCAACCGAGTGTCCAAAAATAGAAAAATATACGTAACGACTTGTAGTCGTTTTGTATTGGTCAGGTCAATGAACCAGTGTTATAGGCTGTAATCTCTGTACATGATATCCAAGTCCAACGTGGTGCATAGAGGATCTTGTAAGATTGTAACCATAATTTAACCCAAATACGGTTAACTGAATTAAGAAAATAAACAACACGTATTTGAATTGATATGTTTCTTAATTGCTTGAGGATTTATGTCAAGCAATGTTTAAGCAAGTACATTCGGCCTTCCAAATGGTCTTTCAGGGTATACAAGCGCTGCCGAGTAACAGCACTATACAATTCATTTTAGAAGGTGGTAGAGTTTCAATTTACATTGCATCATCCTTTGCATCAAACTAATTATCAGCTACCAGTAGATATCAATGAATTTGGTACGAGGGGACAATAAGTGACAAGTGAATAAAGACAAGAGCCCTACTTATAAAACAAATTACCAGTAATTAATAGTTGTAGGTTGTAACGTTAATTTTCTAACTTCAAATAAAATAGAATTTATAAGAATACGTACCAATGAATAAGTAACTAATATCTAAATCAACACTATAGTATATAATTAATTAACAAAAGAAGACAAAAAGGCTGAGAGAATAATAAAGACTCACATTTACTACATTTGTTTTTTCACAAGAGTAGACTCTCTATTGCAAATGGAACACTGGTCCAAAGAGGTAGATAGAGAAAGACATAAATAAAATTCCATAAGCAAAATTATCAATAGCAAGAAACAAAACGGTATATATGCGTTGGCCAACACATCTTATTCAGATCAACCCAACTATGATTTTATAAAAATAACTCAACTATTTAGTAATATCCTTAGAATACACCGACTAATACACTAATCTCGTTTAAAATTATTTTTTGTACGTTTTTTTTTGATTCAAGTTAATTACGTTACATAAGTCATGAATAAAAAAATGTAAAAAATCTGAATGTATATAGTTTATATTTTATAAGGGTAATAAATGAAAGGTAGGGTGTGTGTAAGAACACAGAGAAGCAGGTGAGGTCAAACTAGACACAACACTTAATGCATTGAGCAGAAGAAGAAGAAGAAAGAACCAAAAAAAAATGGAAGTTAATGGAGAAGAAGAGAGAAGAAGTAGAAGAGAAGATGAAGAAAAAGAAGATTACTACTCTCTTCTCAACTCTCCATGTTTTACTTGTCACAAAGTTGTTCAAGCCATATTGAAGTGTCTTGGTCTTGATTCATCACCAATACCACCACACTCATCATCATCACCATCACTAGTAGAAGAAGAAGACACAGGAACTGATGAACTCGTAAGCTCCCTATGTTCACAATCTTGTCAGCTCATTTCCCCCCCCCCCCCTATCAACGTGGTTATCTTATAAGTTATAAGTATATATATAATAAGAACATAAAGTGATAAAAAAAAGATGCATCAGCTTTAGAATTACATATATAGTTTAGGAAAACGTGGAGAAAAAGAAGTTAATTTAGGAAGCTAATTGTTTGATTAAACCATAAGTGTTGTACTTCGTGTTTTTTCTTTCTTGGGGTCAACCACACACTTAATTTTGAAAGTGGCTACTTATATTGGATTTGATGGTAGTAGTATCTGCAATAATTAACATCGTATTTATGTGTGATTATATAGGTAGAAGAAACAGGATTTATGGCGAGGATCACAGGAGTGTTAAGAAGGAGACCAAGACCACCTTACAGCTCAGGACGACCTGGTCAAAACAATTGATTTCTGATAAACACTTGGTTTCTGTCTCTGTGTGTGTCTTCTTCTTGTTTAAAAACTCACTTATGATCTTGAAATTTCTTTACTTGAACTTTTGTTTTCTGCGTGTGGTTTGCTTTTTAGTTTATGTTTTACATGCTTTATTTATTTGAAAGAAGACAAAATTGGTAACTCTTTAATATTGTAACATAGTTTTCATGTTTAATTACCTACTAAAATACGTGACTTACTGATTAGTTTCATCGTATATATCGATATATTCTTATGGTGTTCTTATCTAATTTGTCGTTTTACTTATAGCTCTAAATTTTATAAATACCCTTAAGGCCTTAAATACCACAATGGTCTCATAACAATTATCCCAATGACTCAAATGAGAAAACCCCTAAATATCTCAACAGTATTCGCTATATTCTCGTTTATAAGATTTTTAGTGAAAAAATACCGAGATTAAGAAATGGTAAACATTTGTTATTTCTATATATATAGAAAATTTTGATATTTAGTTTATAAAAATTGAACCAATCAAAAAGAGAGACTTAAGGTGGGGTTATTGGTTCTATGATTTTAATGAATTTGGAAATCCAAACAAAAATCATGTGTTATTCAATCATTGATTTTAAAATACTTATCAAAATTCTGTGTTATTGGTTATATGATTTACAAATACTTTTTAAAATTCCATGTTATTCATTTAATGATTTGTTTTTGGATTTCGAAATCCACATTATGTTTTAAATGGATTTACATGGATTTGAAAGTATAAAATAGAAGGATTCAAATCCAAGGATAAAACATGTTATTTCAAAATCCATATGTTTTGATTTTCATTGTTTACAATTCTATATAGATTTACAAATCACATCTCCAATAACAATCAAAATATACTAAATAAACAAAAACTGATTGAACATCTAATTAAATGAAACATATGGAGTAACTAATAAAACTAGACTGCAACTGCAAACTCCTTTCAATCACTAATCGATTTGATTCAACAGAAGTTTAGTAGACTTTGAAGTTGCTATCTTTGCAGAATATGTTTTTCAGATTCTTAGATTTCTTTTTTAGTTTAATGAATCCTAATTTGGATTTTCAAAGTATTAACGGCCACATTTACCCCCACCAAATCGGCCTGGAATTTAAAACACTGTTAAAAAAACAGTAAGAAACCAAGCGACGAAACAGAGCGCCTTTAAACCATTTCCATTTCATTCTCATATATACAATGAAAAAACAGAGTAGAGGCCTAGAGACCACAAGACCATATCCTACAAAATTATCACAGACCTTTGTTTTTGTTCTGTTCCTTATTATTAATCCTATAAATCTGTAAATTTATAATCCTTCTTCCTTTGGTTCCCACCTAAATATCTTTCCTTCTGTGTCTACTACATCAATCAACAACCTCCAACTGCAACTACCCTGAGCTTCAGAATCATCATCGTCTTATTCTTCGTTATCTCTTATAACGTCAATAACTGTATCATTGCAGAAAAAACATCTCTGACAATTGAGAAGATGCCTAGTTATGCAGCCATAACATGATCGATGTGAACACGGAGCAATCATGGCGTTAGCCTCGCCCGCGTAGCAGATACAGCAAGTGTTGTCTTCTATATCCGTCGTGTCTTTGTTGAATGACTCTTCTTTTCTTTCAGGTTCTTGCGACGGAGCCCTGTCTATGAGATGGCTCAAGAAATTCTCAAGTTGTCCAAGTTTTTTTACATAGGCATCATCCCCGCTTACACAACCGTCCTGAAATGAAAAGCTGTGTCAGTAAGAGAAGCAAATGCGCAAAAACTAGATTCAAGAGCTTACGTACCCAGTTATATTCCAAGAGATATTGAAACCCATAATAGACTGTATCGGGGCACTCCATGCTTGCAAAAAGACCAATTACATCATGTTGTTGCTTCTGTTTTGAGTCTTCACTAGCCTCCAAGAGATTCAAGATTATACCAACCAAAGGAGCTAATAAGATGCCTCGGCTAATTTTCTCTGAAGGTTGGCCTTGCCGTCTAAGTGACCTGATTAAGCTCAAAACCAGTAGAAAACATATGAATTTAAAATGAGCGCTTTTTCATCAATTTTAGAGCTGTTTGAGATATTTTAACTAACTTACAAATCAAAGAACTCGTCATCTACTGCTGAGGTCATGTGATTCAAGATGAAGAGAATCAACTCAGTGAGCCTACGAAGATTCGTGTCAGTCCCAGAAAGAAATGCCTGCGGTATTGCGTGAGTGCAGAACTCTAAGACCCTTGCGAGATTGCTTGAAATCTCGAATATCACACAACATTTCCTTTGCTGAAACGCCACTACCTACATAAAGACAAGACGAATCAAAAACTGGTTAAAGAAAAGCACGTATAAGACTACAAATACTTGCAAGGGTATAGCAGATCAAGCAACACAATCATTCAGAGGGAAGTAAACAATTACTATGAAACTTAATCAATGAAAGGGATCCAAGCTTATAACCTGACCTGACACTTTTCTTGCATTTCTCTAACCGAGACAGAAAATTCAGTGATGGTCCAGCTCAGTGTGTTGAATAGTCGGTTAAGAAAAGTAGAGAGTAATTCACCATCATTGACACAAGCATCTCGTAGAAGTGCCTAGACAAAAAATAAAATCAAAATCCAATATGTAGGCTGAGGATCAGATAGAAACAAAGTTAAATAACCTAACCAACCTGGAAAACAGTAGATGAAAACGAAGACTCCCCGTTCTTTAAAGAACTAAACCCAGAACCTTTGCAAAGACGAAGAAATATATTTGTGACAGGGATCCAAGACCTGTTGTCAAACGCTGAAAGTAGAGCTGCAGGCATGTGTCGGGTAGCTGCCTCGTTGTTCTCAAAAGCTTCTAAGTACTCCTTGTACTGTACCAGGACGGATATTGACTGAAGAAGTAGATCTCTAAGATCTGTGTTCGATATCCTCGAATCGTTGAAGTGAGTAACTACAAAAGTGATCTGGAAACCCAATAAGTTGGAATGACTATGTTAGAGCCGTTGTCCAACTGACCTAAAGCTAATTAACTAAACTCAGCCATGAGAAAAAACAAAAAGACAAAAAAGAATCTGTGATAAGAGATTTAGGCATACAAATGATGAAAGTCCTTGTTTGATAAATATCGTTGATGGGACAAACGGAGGATCGCTCTTGCGAAGCACATGGAAACAGTCTACCTGAGGAAATTATCAAAAAGATTGTAACTTAAAAATTTTACTGGAAAAACAGAGATAACGGAGCAGAATAAGTTGTTGGAACATCTCACAGTTTTGATCAAAGAAAAATTGAAACTAGTTCATTTCTATCCAAAAGTACTGGAAATGGGAAAAAGCTATTTACCAAAGATTCAAAGTAGTACTCTGGAATGTAAACGAATACAGAATCCATTTTGCTGAAAACCAAAAGTAGCTGTACAACCCACATGCACAATGCATACATTCCTCTTTGCTTCCAACGAGAGAACAATGAGATGCGGAACCTGAACAAAAGATTCAGAATGAATAAAGACAAAATCTACAGATATAAGCATTGTAACATTTCCTCACAATAGTTTAAACCTCTTCAGTACACCCTCCTTTTGAAGTTGACACAATCCATGGGTTAAAGTGAAACTTACCATGCGGAATGTCTAACACAATCCATCACGTCTTCCTTGTAGTTGTTGCGAGCTTCCTTTAAGCGCTTTAATTGGTCACTTGAAGCCCGTTCTCTTATCTGCTTATCCGTTTCTTCTAGAAGTGATATTGATTGCGATTGGTGAGACATGTAATACGATGCCTAAGTAAATGGAAAACCTATCAGCCTATCAATCTTATTCGGGTTGCGTCATGTATCATACGAACAGTAAAACTGAATATAAACAAGAGGGAAAAACAACTAAACTTGCCTGCTTAAAATTTGGAGCGACAGCAATATGGTATAATAGCAATAGAGCATCCAATAGTTCTTCTTCGCTTAGTATAGCAGATGAGATTGTACTCTCTTGTAGTGCAGTTCGAGAAAATCTTACTGGACGATAACCAAAGTCAGGGTCAGACTGATTACTTGTGCTAGGTTTGTCCTCTATTTCTTCACTGAAACTTGCAGCACTACATTCTGCAGCAACATGAGAGGATCTCTCAGGAATGGAGCTGCATTGACCACGAGAACTTTTAGCAGTATTTTTTCCTCGACCCTTCAAGGAATTAGTAAGATCAGTATCATAGGCTAAGCAACAGCATGGCTTCTGCTCAGTAGCGTGAGTTACTCTATTCTTTTCATCATCCATACAACCTTCTTCCCACCGCATTACTTCTTCTTCTTGATCATCTGTGGGGTAAGACTTTGATATATGACTAAACAGGCCGCCAAGCCTAGTGATATCAGCTCGATGTGGATCATTCTTAAGAAACAAACTCAATGGAAACTTCTGCTGACCACCTCTGTGAAGAAAACCAATATTGTGATGAGCGGCTTCACTACTCTTCAGCATTGTGAAACCTTCCGACAAAAAATGGAGTATAACTGAGAACAGAGAGACAAGAACCGAATCGCGTGTAACTCCAGAAGGGGCCAGATTCCTGTCTGCGCCTCTGTTCTTTAATAAAAGGTTCTGAAGGAACCCCCTAAATGCGGAACCAGGAAGCTGGGGTGGTGATACGGGTGGTATGAATTGTATGACCAAGAGACAGAGATTCCTCTGCTTCTCCTCAATCTGAATTCAAAAAGAAAAGATTATTTAATCAATCCTCGTAATATCAGATTTCAAACTATATTCAGAGGAGAGTTATGCCTGCGATAACTTTAGAACAAACAAAAACCAGTCAGATATATTCTATACCTTGTTAATGGCTTCAGAGAGAGCAGAGACCGTAAATCCCATGCTAGTCTCATAGGATATATTTTCAGAGGATCCAGGCCACCAAACAACAGGCATTAACTGCTGTAAGTCATGTTTGTTGGAATTCCTGCATGACAAGAAACCTTCAAACAAAAACTCGAATTGCAAAGATCTCCACCATTGTACCATCAATTCTTCCCGTTTTAACAAATGGCAAGCCAGAGCAAGATAAGGGTACGGCCCTGAGTATGGACATTCGGTAAGAATCAACGTCGCTGTTTTGCAGCCACAAGCAAGAGCGTTTACTAGATGCTCAAAGATCAAATGAGATTGTGGGAACTCAAGAAGTACATCTAGAACTCTGTCTAAACTTAAACAATCATGGGGTGCTTGAGTTCTGAAAATCTCCAAGAGGAATGACAGAAATGCACCCCGTCCTAAGTACTCGGGCAACAAAGGGTCTTGCTCAAGTATGTAGAAGAACTCATCACATATGGCACGGGAAACAGGGCAAAACAGTTCTTCGACCGAGGCAAACCTCCTCAGTCTACTTAATGTATCAGCCAACGAGCGGTCCGGCCTATCAAGAAGTCTTGAGAAGCATCGTAGCAGTTCTGTTGCAAAAGAACTTCGAGGTGGGGCTTCTTGAAGAGGTTGGAAACCTTTAACAGGGTACTTAAACGGGTAAGCACCAAAATTTAACTCGCATCTCTCACCTTGGGAGAGAGAAATAGCAGGGTAATACCCGAATCCAGGTCCAAGTTTTCTGATACCAGTAAATGCAGCCCCAAGGCAGACACCATTCCTGTAGAAGGATATCTCATCAACATTCAAATCTATGCAGCAACCAATGACATCCCCAGCTACCCATGATTGCCCGTAAGGTTCAGCTTCCTTGTTCCATTTGCTTACCCTTCTACCATCAAAAGCATAAGAATCATCAGCATCACCCACACCTTTCTGGTCTGTGAAAGGACAAGCAAGTGTTGCCCATCCAATTTGTAGAATTCCCGAAGTGTCTAAGGCAACTTCATACATCCATTTTCCTTTCCAGATACAAGCATTAGCCCTGGCGCTGCTGAAGAGTGCTAAGCTCTCCAAAAAAAGAGGCGGTTTAACAATCCTGATATCACCACAAATGCTATACTCCTCTAAGCCAACAACGGGAGGTCCAACACCATGATGAACTACACTGATTCCTTCTCTCTGACTAGCTGAAACAACATCCAACTCACCGTGAAGCTTGGAGAACTGATTCTTAATAACGGCTCTAATCAAGCTACAGTCTACTTGACCATCCAAGGGACCAACAGACTTTTCTGGTAGACCAAACAAGAATTCGATAGTCCGTTCTAAAGGCCGGTGACCAGAATAATCAAAATGCGGAACAATACGAGCTTTCGACGAATTATGATGATCTATAGCATCATCACCATTGAGTAAAACAGCCAAACCAGAAGAAGGAATCATACCAACCCGTAGACTGTCTTCAGCCATATAACATTGAGAAAAGGATTCAACTTTGTGACTCGGCTCTTCAAGAACTCATCAGACACGATTGGTGGTGAATGGTCCAGAAAAGAGAAAAAGGCTCTAGAGAGAAGAAAAACAAATAAACGTAGCATAAGTTTCCAAAATGAAAACAAAAAGTTTCCAAAGAAGTGAATCAAAAGCTTTCAAATTTTAGTTACCATAAATGGTTGATGAACAGCGAGCGATTAACGCAAAAAAATTCAGAAAGCTATTATTGATTTTGGAAAAAAAGAACACAAAATCAGAACCGACAAAAATCGAAACTCACCGGAGAAATTGACATCAAAGGAAGCAGGTTCAGAACGATTAAATCAATCCCCAGATTCTTCGAACCAAAGACGGCGGACTCGTGTTAGGGTTTTTCAAATTATTAATTTTTTTTTTTTTTTTTTTAAGAAAAAAAGAGAAGACTTTTCGCTTTCTTCTTCGTTGGAGACAGAGAGAGAGAGAAAGAGAGAGATTTTGCGCCCAATATTTTTGGGGAAGAGAGAGAGAGGAAGGAATGAGGAGAATTAGAGAGAGACCGGAGGCTAACACCGAACAAGCCAATGGATCCGTGTGGCTGTGTGTGTGTTTAACTGACACGTGTCGGTGTCGATATCGACGGTCTGGTTCTAGGTAAAGGAGGCGGAGGAGGAAAAGTCTACGATGCCTCCTTACGTTAATTTTTGGTGGATACGTGTCCCCTCATTGATGTAACGTTTCTCATACTTTTTGTATTTGTTTATAACAAAGAAAAGTGAACAACACTTTTTAATTTTCTTTTAAACACAGTGACAATTTTTGGTGTTAATTAGGTTTAATAAAAGAAATAGCAAAAGAGGCTGTCAACAAATTTTTAATATGTGTTTTTTTTACTTTATTTTTAACATCTTATTATTTCTTTTATTTATTTGAAATTGTATTTAAAAAAAATTGATATACTGAGAAAACACAATACTACTAATCAAATCAATATATTTTTTCCTTTGCATTCATTCGTTAATTCTCCCTGATTTTGCTATTCACGGACTTCACATTCGCAAATCGATATACTATAGAAATCGTTTTATGTTGATTCCAGATTATGGATATTACACATTATAAAACAGTGTTCTACTTTTTACGTACGTAGATAACTGATTCATTTATCAGGAACACTATTCATCGAATCTTGAAAAAATTGTCTCCCTAAATGGAAGAAAATGTTGGACAAATGAGTGTCCTTTTTTATTTTCATATTGAAACTTAAAGTTTTCTGATTGTATGTTTATTTATTTTCAGATTGTTGTTTCAAATTAGTTAATATTTGTTAGTTATAACTGTTAGAAAAAAATTCGGTAGTTAAAGAAAACATAAGTATAATGTTGTTGTTTCAAACCCGAAATTTATCTATTTTAGATAGTTATTTTAGGATATCATTAATTTTTTAGGTCCAATAAAAGTTCAGCCAATGGAAAATTTCATAAAATTTGTAATGAATGATCAACTAATTGGAGTTTTCTATAATTTATATTTAAAATCAATTAAAGGGTTTAGACTTTAGACTTAGAGTGTAAAGAATGGAGATGTGAAATCTTCATTGTATCTATTATCAAAAGGGTTCACAAATACATAACTAGTACTATTTTTATATTAACGTTGACAAAAAAAGAAAACAATAATATGGTTTTGACTTAAACTAAAATTAAGTTGTACATAAACTGTCAAAAGCCATATGCTATATATTCTTATTACATTATGCAAAGAAGAATGTTTATAATGCATTCACGATAACTATTCCAGGTGATGTAAAGGCGACGGATGTTTATAATGCATTCACGATAACTATTCAAGGTGATGTAAAGGCGACGGAATGGGACGGGGCATGCCGTTGACAAGTCATCGGAGCTTTTACAAACTTCCGATAGACACACGACCTTGTCCACCTGATCTTTATAATATCCACTCGCTGACGCTGTCTAAGCACATAACCTGATGAGGCCAGGCCACTGTCGGCTAGTGGCTGATAAAAGAAGTATCGTCCACGAGTTCCACGTGGATCAACAGCCACTTCACTGGCTGCTGTCTCTGTTGTTCAGAAAGTGACTCTAGACGGCATCGTTTAAATGTGACTATTTCCATATCGCTAATAATGTATCAGAAATGTATCAATCACATATCTAGGCTAATTTATTATGGGCTTTAAAGTTCAGATTTTGTTTTTTTTTAATAGGTTGTCTACAATCCAATATGGATTTGGGATTATGGGCTCCTTCACTTTTATTTATTTCTCAATTTTAATCAAATATAAATATACATACAAACACAGATTAATTAGGGTTCCTTCGCCTTCCATTTTTCTCTCCGCCTCCGACGTACGAGATATCTACCTCCAACTCCATCACCAACCAGCCACAGCCACAGCCACCGCAAGAGAATACTCATCGAGCGTCGTTATCATCATTTGTAAGTAGACTCTTAACTGGTTTACTTGGCTTTTTTCTCCTCCCATGTAGACGAGCTCTTAGCTTCATCAGTGGTAACCCTAAGCCGTGCGAGACTGTGTCGTCTTCCGCCACAGCCTTACCCACCGATGATCAATCTTCTTCTTCCTCGTTTTCATCATTACCTAATGATATAGTTTTGAACTGCTTAGCTCGTGTCTCTAGACGCTACTACCCAACCATCTCTTGTGTTTCCAAACGCTTCCGTTCCCTTGTGCGTTCTCCTGAGCTTGCAGAGATGCGATCTCCTTAGTGAGCAGAGATAATCTCATCTTTTATTTCTCCTTCTTGGAATCTCATAAGATTGTTAACAAGAAATATCATTGGTTCACTTTGAACCCAAACGAGAAGAAAACAAGTGGGATCACTCTCAACTCAGTTGAGGTTCTTTCTCAAGAGATGCTGTGTACTTCATCCGTGTCGATAGGTTACAAGATCTACTTTGTTGGAGGATCCACTTTAGATCCCTCGTCGGGCCTATGGATCTTCGATTCCTGGTCCGGCCAGTTGTGTGAGGGTCCTCGAATGAAACAAGCTCGCAGTTCACCAGGCGTGGCAGTAGTTGACGAGAAACTATACGTAATGGGAGGGTGCCGTCAAGACGAAATCCAATTGGAGGTTTTCGACACAAATTCTCAAATTTGGGACATTGGACCATACGGAAATAGAAGGATGAGTGTGACCGAAGCTGTGGCCCTGGAAGGGAAGGTTTATGGTATGATGAGTTTTACAGATGGGAATCACATCATCTACGATACAAAAGATGGTAGATGTGAGACTTTTAAGATGGTAACTGAAGTAGAATTTTGGAGGAGAGGTGCATTGTGTGTGATAAACAGTGTGATCTATTTTTATGACATTAATCGTGGGATAATGTGGTTTGACTCTAAAGATAAGGTATGGAGAGAGGTTAAAGGTTTTGGTACGCTTAGTGAATTGTATGTCATGGTTGGAATGGTGGATTGCAATGGAAAACTCGGATTTCTGTGGGGTGGACCACCGGGTGGTAGCATGATCGATGGTAATAGAGGGTTTTGGTGTGCAATCATTGCGTTGGATAGGATTGGAGTAGAGATCCATGCAAAGGTCGAGAGGTCTCATCTAGTTGGATCTGTCCCTAACTACTATGAATTTTGGAGTTGTCTAAATGTTTCTTACTAAAACTTAAAAAGAGATATGTTTATGATGTTTAATATGAGACATTTTCGTAATTTGTACTATATTATTGATATGTTTATGATGTTTGTTTAAGGGATGTTCAATATGAGACATTTTCGTACTTTGTACTATATTATTGATATGTTTATGATGTTTGTTTAATGAGACATTTTCGTACTTTGTACTATATTATTGATATGTTGCATTGGCTTAGCAGTTCTGTGCATATATATCACCAATTACCTATCTCTGAAACTTGATAACTAATCACCAGTTACATATATATCTCTCAAACTTGTTCATTAGGAGACGAACGATCGAGGAAGATGAAGAGGAACTTAATGTTAATATTTCAAAAGCTGTATTCTGAAAAATCAAGCAAGCATTTAAACTTAGGAAAACTAACATTTGAAGGAACCACATGTTGAAAGTTAATTAAATAATTAGGTTTACATCACCGAAATATCAATGCGAGTAGGTTCTCTCAATTATGACTTGCTCCAAAATTATCGTAAATTAACTTCCTCGATTCTTTTTTTTTTTTTTGTAACCTTCTTAGATTCTGATATATGTTTTAATCATGGAATGTATTTACAACACACAATGGCTTTGCTCAACACGCAGTTACTAAATTACTCAATTATATACTATATCTATCGTAATTGCATATAATATAGTTAGTTTATTTATTATATTTTCAAATTTAACCAAAACGAAATATACTATAACACAACACATAGATAATTAAACACGTATTAATTAGACATGACAATATATATTTATATATAAACTCATTTTAGTTAGGGCTCCTTATTTTTCTCTCCTCCTCCACCATATAGCCGCCTCCGACATCATCACACCAACTAGCTTACAGTCATCGAGCGCCGTGGCCCCTGGTTTACTAAGTTTTTTGTTTTGTTTTGTCTCCTTCAAAGTAAACTCATGAGGACTTTATACAAGAAAAGGCTCATGAGACGAGCTGGAAAGCTCGTCAACGGAAACCCTAAGCCATACGAGATTGTGTCTTCCGACCAATCTTCTTTGTCGTTTTGGTCATTACCATACGATGTAGTTTTGAACTGCTTAGTTCGCGTCCCAAGATGCTACTACCCAAACCTCTCTTGTGTTTTTGCAAAAGGTTCCGATCCCTTGTGCGTTCTCCTGAATTTGCACATATGCGATCCTTGATGGCCAAAAATTATCCCATCTTTTGTGTCTGCTTTACCGAACCTACTAGTATTGGCAGGAACTTTCATTGGTTCACTTTTGATACACAAGAGAAGAAAAGAAGTGTTCTTAAATTATTTCCGCACTTTCCTCGACAGATGCTGTGTTGTTCCATCGTCTCGGTAGGTTCCACGATCTACTTTATCGGTGGATCTATGGATCATTATTCCCCGAGCATTAGGCTCTTGGATCCATGGACCGGGGAGTTGTGTGAGGGTCCTAGCATGAAAGAGCCTCGCAAGTTACCAGGTGTGACAGTTGTAGATGGAAAATTATATGTAACGGGAGGGTGCCGCAAAGACCAGATCCAAGTGGAGATTTTTGACCCAGCGACTCAAACTTGGGAGGTTGGACCATTAAGTCCCCATGGGAAAATCCAATTTGGAGAAAGATTAGTCGATCCATATGGAAAAGTTGTGACCGAATCTGTGGCCGTGGAAGGGAAGGTTTATGGTATGAGTTATAATAAAAGAGCACACATAATCTACGATACAAAAGATGGTAGATGTGATACTTTTGATTTGGCTAATGAAAGGGCATGGACCAGAGGTGGAGTGTGTGTGATAAACAATGTGATCTATGTTTATTACAAGGAGTTTGGGTTAATGTGGTATAACTCTATAGGTAAGGAGTGGAGAATGGTCAGTGATTTGACGCTTGATAAGTCTATTGGCATGCCTGTTGGAATGGTGGATTGCAATGGAAAACTTGCTTTCTTGTGGGAATATTTGGGAGATATTATTAGTCAACCAACCAGAAAGAAGATTTGGTGTACAATCATCGTGTTGAGTAGGTGTGGATCAGGGATGCGTGGAACGGTCGAGCGGTCTGATCTCTTTGGAACTGTCCCTATTTACTATGACACTTGGCGTTGTCTAGATGTTTCTGATCTAAACTTTAAAGGAGATGGTAATGATGTTACGTTGTGATGTTCTTGTGAAACGTTTTTAAGTGTATGACAATATTATTAATATAGCACCTTAGCTAGCTAAAAAGTTGTGAGCATCACCATGATTTGCATCTTTGATTGATCTTAATAGATATCGAAAGCTTGTATTGACTTGTTATGTGGATCTTAGAGGTCTAGACAGGAAAGAATTGTGTGGGGGCTTGGATTTCACTAAATCCATATACAGTATTGTGGAAGCGTGGAGAGCAAATTTGATAATAGTACTGGAGAATTTGGTATTATCTTAAGATGTTATTTGAGAGAGGATTTATGCAGTTTTATGTGAGTAACGTCATTTAAAGTAGGAGATTATATTTATAGATAATTATTTGGTATAGCAATTATAACTCAAACTTATATTAGTTTGGATTCATCATATTTGAAAGTGTTTAAAATTGTATTGGTTTTACCATATATTTGAATCTACATAACAATGGATCAGATCGAATATAGATCGGACTAGTGATCAGTTAGATTTTTATTAACCTGTAAACTATCAAACCGGATAAAAGTCGCCACACTAACAATGCCCCAAACTGAATCGAACTGAACTGAAAAAATAAAAATACATGGATGGATACTATATTTCTTTACTCAAAACCGAAAGGAAACTAAAGGACCAAGCCGAAGAACCTAACGCCCAAGAGAGATGTATGGATGGTAATTGGTCTAAACATCTCTCTTAACATATCTCGTGGTTCAACACTGTGGTTGAGTAGATTAATTGTGTACTTTTTGTTCCTTATGACAACAACATTATGCATTGTTTTGGCCGTACTGACTAATTATAAAGATATGTTTGGAGTGGTACTAATGATAATGATGATGGTGTGATTACTTGTTTTAATTCGGTGAATTGTATGAACAACGATATGGGTTGCCTTCATCCGTTGAGCTGATGAGCTTATATATTTATTCGTATATTGACATTTTTTGATGTAAAAATTAATGTTGGTCGATCCTGTTTTCACAACTCTAGAAATTTCAATAGTATAATCAAAATATATACAAGCACTGATTTTTTGATGTTATGTTATGTTTGTGGCAGCTAATCCTATTAGTGGATTGATTTATCGAACTCAAAATGAGGTTCGATAGGTTCGGAGCTTACTTGTCTTTCAAGGTCTTTAAAAAAATGATACTTTACTTTGCAATGGGGTAGCTTTTAGAAATTGAATTTTCTAGTAGTTAAAAATGATACTTTACTTTGCAAGGCCTCCTCTCATATTGTTGATCAGAGTTCTTTTTTTTGGTCTTTTTAATGTAGAGAGAATCAATTCTTGATCAAGAAAAAAAATCAGAGAAGCAATTTGGAAAAAAAATCGAAATGAAATATTCAATATTGTACAGAATAATTTTATTTAAAACAAACAACACAGTCATAATTTAGCCTTTTGGATTTTACAGGATTTAATTAATCACGGACTGTACAAGTGTACAACACACAGTGGCTTTGCGATGACCTTGATACACCTTCACTTCTCTTCCCGCTCGCATCGACCACAGTCTAGCCGTGGTGTCCGATGATGCTATACAATATTACAATAATCAATTAATCATATAACAAGTTTAAAAGACTCCTCTGTCTCGCACAAGTTTTCCAGTAAATAGGAGTTAAATTGTACCTGTTACAAGATATTCTCCATCAACTGAGAAGTCGCAGTCCCAGACCCATCTTCGATGTCCTGTTAAATTATATTTGATGTTAAGAGTGTAATTAGAAAGTGTATTGGAGAACGAAATAACCGTTCCAAAAACATGGAAACAATACCTGTTAAAACTTTCTCTAGTTTGAAACCATCAACGTTCCATATTTTAACAGTTTTGTCAGATGATGCGGTCGCTAGATATCTGCTCACAAATATGTAAGACCTTTCCGAAAAGAAAGAAGACGAAGAAAACAAGTTCGAGAGAAAGAATAAGAAACACATATTTACTTGTTTCCAGGAGAAAAGAGACATTTAAGGATGTAACCATTATGAGCTTGAAGCTTATGAAGGGGCTCAAACTCCGTCATCGTCTGAAAAGAACAATCGAATTTTTAAAATGGCATGATGCATGAACAACTACAGCAAGGCCGTTGAAGAAATAATAAAATTTTCATATAATCAGAATCAGAATAGTACTTGTATTCCACGCAATGAGCGCCATACATAACAAGTTCCACGGTTATTAGCAGCAACAACCATTGTCCCATCCAACATAACGGATAAAGACCGTATAGGTGTACCAACTTCTGGTACCTATAAGTTATACACCTTAGTGATTTTATGTACTTAATTATTCTCAAAAGATGTAACTAGCTAGGATAAAAATCTAACCAGTTCGCAGCTACACAAATTTGCTCTGAGATCCCATACACGTATATTGCCGTTGTGGTCTCCAGATATCAATTCAGTCTATACAAAAAACGATAACAAATAAGACAACGACACTAATAGATGACGACACAATTTGGCTAGTTGATGTAACCTGATTTGGGTGTAAAACAACTGTGTTAACTGGTGAATCATTTATAAACTCCCTTTGGCATCCCCGAACCCTGCAAGTGTCAGCAATTTGTTTGGCAAGATCATGGAACTACTCTAAATCAGCATTGAGCTAAAAAGAAAGAAACAAAACATAAATTGTACTACAGCTAGCTACCTCAAGTCCCAAATCTTAACTGTGCCATCTTCTGATCCTGAATACATCATGTTTCCAGTATACTGGAATCCTACTGCCACAACATTGTTGGTGTGTGATACAAAAGGCCTCACCTAATGATGCCATCAAGATCATTCATTCAACCAAGGAATTAAAGAACAAAAAAAATAAAAAAGGAATATTTAATTACAGGTGTATGAGGGTCGATGGAATTGAGATCGAAGAGTAGTATGTGAGGATTGCAAGCTGCTACTAGTCCACGCCTGTCTGGGGTTATCTCAAGCCTATTTACATGCTTATTTACATGCTGATGAATACACACACAAAAAAAAAAAAGGTTTCAGATGAAATGTAAAAAAATAATTAAAAGAGTGTCACACAGATTAGTATTGAGAAACCACCACACACCAATTGACCCACAGGAACCAAAGCAGGATCATAGTAGTCAAAGTCAAGGTAACAGCGACCGGTTTGGGCTTCCCATAATCGGATGGTATGATCATGGCTAGCCGTTGCAAGAATCACGGGACCATGATTCATTTTCCCTTTTCGCAGGAGTACGATACTAACAAGAATCTAGCAGAGCTAGGGTTTCGCAAATGATTTATTTTTCCGTTCGGACAATTTGGTGATATATATTGTTAATTTCAGACCCAAAAAGAAAAGAGAAGTCCCCTTTGATTTATTGTATTAAGATATACGTATTCATTATCTTTCTCCTTTTTTTTTTTTTTTTGGTCAAGTATATTTATTTATCATCATTTATATATAATTCAATTTTGTAATAATGTTTTGATATTATTCCTTCGATATTCTGGATATGTTTCCTTAAAAAAAAATGAAAAAGAAAAAATAAAATTTAATTAGTTGCCGAGAAAAGGGAAAATAAAAATAATACTAAAGTTATATATACCTTTATCTAAAATCAAACCAATATTCTAAAATTATAATAATCCTATATAAATGATGTTTTAAAAATACGATATACTAGATATTCACCCGCGGTACACCGTAGGGCTATTTATTTTATAAAAAAATGTAACTTGTTCTATAGATTAACTATATATATAACTAATGTTTAATTTATATTTTTAAATTATACAACCTTACAAATATAGATATATTAGTTAGTATAGAAATTAGAAAGTATTTTGTTTAAGGTTTATTGTTTTATATATAGTATAAGTATAACATACAATTAAATAAGTAATGATTTATAGAAGGAATATACTGTGTTTTTTTTTTATTTACAGTAGTAGTATTTTCATCATTTTTAAAATTTTAAATATATTTTCAGGATAATTTTGAATTGTAGTTTTGTATGTTTTATATATAAAGAATCAGTTAACTTTAGTATATATAGTTTTGTTGTGAAATGCCAATAAAAGTTGTTAACAGTTATTTGTTTGACATGAATTTTACATTATTTTTCTTTTAATAAACTTTGGTTATTAAAATGGATCCAAGATGTGTGTATATAATTTGTCAGAAATGGGAAAATAGCTATTTGAAAAAAACTAATTCAGTATACTTAATATTAATAAAACCTACTATTAATACACCTACATATATGGCTACGTATACGGTATACTTAATAGCTATTTGGAAATTTTATTAGCATAAGAAATCTTCTTTCCAAAAATCTAAATTTATATTAATTAATTAAATAAAAACAAATTAATAATTAATGTTAATGGTATATTTGTAAATAGGTTTCAACTCTAAGATTTATTTGCTAAATGTTTTTAAAAATATATATAGATATATATAAAAGAAATACAAACCAGAGCAACAAAGATTGGCCAGAAGAAATACGACACTCTTTTCCTTGGGTGATGTGGAGGTTGTGGAAAAAGAGGAACCATATTGCTTTTGAAGGGCTTTGTTTTTCAGTTATTGATTCGGCCCAAAAAGCAAAGGATGACTGGTTTGAGTGGGTCGAAGCTCAAAGAGTCGAAGAGGTCAGTATAATTGAGCCAGTGGAAACTAGGGACCCAGGGGAAGGGACCTCGGCGAATGGAAGTAACCAAACAGATAAGCTATGGCTACATCCCCCGACAGGTTGGCTTAAATGCAACATAGGTAACTCGTGGTCCAAAAGAAACAAGTTAGCTGGTGGTGCTTGGATCTTGAGAGATCATGAAGGTGTTGTCTTACTTCATAGTAGACGTGCATTCTCAAAAGTATCTGACCAAAGAGAAGCTCAGTTTGTATCTCTCATGTGGGCTATAGACAGTATGAGAAGTCACAATATCGATAAGGTAATCTTTGCAATGCAGAAAAAGTTCCTCTTCAATGCGATATCAAGACCTGTTGCTTGGCCATCTTTCAAATACCAAGCGTCGGAAGCTAACCAATCACTTCGACATTTTAAAAGTTGGAAATTTTTTTTGGAAAATTCAATCTCAAACAGGGATGCTATCTTAATAACAGAAAGCGTCACGAGTGATTGCAGATTATAGTAGTATGTAGCTGCAAATCACCCCTCGTGGCTTCATCATGTGTTCCTAGAGGAAAGAACTCCTTAACCTGTTTGATTTTGACTTTTTGGCCTATATAGTTTTTTCTTTGAGAATTTTGCACCCACATCCAATTTCTCCTAAACTATTCACCAGTATACCTACTTTTACTACTCATATATTTTTCTAAGTTTAATTATATTTTACCCTTCACCCTTTCTAATCCCTTCAATCTAACTGTTCTCCTAACTAAACCCCGATTCACTGTATATTTTTTCTCACAATTATTTTTTCTGATGTCGTGTAAAGTGCAAAAAACATAGAACACAAGATCCAAAAAGATAAGATATCATTTTTACACAAACTGCTCACGACACCTCTTCGACTTTTCCACGAACCTTTCTCTCTCTCTCGTCTTCTTCTTCTTCCTCCTCTTCTCTCTCTCTCTCTCTCTCTCTCTCTCTCTCTCTCTCTCATCTCTCTCTCAATCGAACTCTGCCTACAAGACAAAATCTTCGAAGTGACGACCATGATTACTATGGTCTCTCTTACAACTTCGACAAACCCTTTTTCATCTTCGACATGTCGAACCTACGCGAAGTCTCCGTCGAGATCGCCGTGAACTCTCCGTCGAGATCGCCGTGAAATCTGCTTGGATCTTCGCTGGATCCACACTCTTGGTGAGGTTTATTATGGAATTTGGGAGAAAAACAGAGTTTGTAGCTTCCCCGCCGGAGTCTAGTTCTTAAGATAAAATTGTTTGTCTTACAATTCTGAAAAAATTAAAGTTTGTATGTTCTTCTGTTTGATCAGTTTCTTTCTTTTGGAATAGATTTGAAGATCAATTTTTGAGTCTCTTTCATAGTAATTTGAAGAGAGTGAGGAAGATTCAGAACAACAAACATAAGCAATGGGATTTCTGATTCTAGTCCCCCAAATCAATCAATTATGGCTTCCTTGTCACAATGTGAGTTCGACATTTGCTTATAAAGTTTTTTTTTTGTTTGTAACAGTTTTGATGTGTTTGATAAAGAATGAAAGTTTGGTTTTGTAAATGTTATCGGAAACAAAAAAGTCAAATTGATACTAACATGTCTTTATGTTGCAATAGGAGGAACTAGTGAGTTGCTTATAAAGGGATGGCTTCAAGTCAATACATGAAGAAATTGGTATAGATCATAGATGGTAAACTCAAAGAGCAATATGCAGAGGACCGGCTTCCTTTTCTGATTTAGTTGTTTCTTGGGGTTAATGACCACATGGTCAGAGTTTAGTGGATGTGCTTAAATGGTCTACAGTTAGAAATTATGAGAATGAACAAGATATTATGAGATGAGTATCCATAACTACTCATCCACATGATTGGTATCCAATGTTAAATCAATGTTGTTTCTTTTGGTTTATGAACCATTTTGTGTGTATATGTTTGGATAGAGCTTTGTGGACACATTACCTTTAGCTTTAAATCAATGTTAAATATCTATGTTTGTGTTGTTTATTTATTTATTTTTTTCTTGTGATTTACCATAATTTTTGCAGTTCTAGTGATAATATTACAGAGAATGAGCAAAATATTATGATGTCATGGATTATAGCATGAAAACGTACATAACACAACTAGCCAAAAGTATATTTGCTAAAAGGGTCTTTTCCTTCTTCAAACCAAGTTCAAAGTATCATCTCTCTCTCCATGTCGTTATCGATATATACTCTTGTGTCTTTCTCTTGTAGCTTTACGATTGCTTTATTTAGGATTGCAGATAATTCCTCTAAAAGTAAGTAGACTTGGTTTTGTATATGTCATTTTCTTATGTTTTTTTTGGCAGATGTAAGCACTGACACATGATCGTATCCATAATCACTGTGTTCCAGCCGTTGTTCCTCAACTTTGATCATAATCCATAATACCCAATCCATGATAATCCATAATACACACGATTAATCGATCCATATCCTTGTTCCGTTAAGCTCTTTGTCCCCGTCAGATTATTCGTGAGTGTTTGATTTTAATTTTAGAAGTTACTTATAAGTATCCTTGTTGGATACAAACTATCATTAACCAATTGATTAGAACAAAGATGTTCATAGTTACAAACTATCATTAGGGGTATCCATTGCTTATCATCCACATGGCTTTCGTAGATCGGTATCCATTGCTTATAATCCACATGGTCAGATCCATAGCCACCGTTCAACCATTGAAACTCTGTTTGATTCTAATGTGTCAATGCTTGTTCCATGGTCCTTTTGTTTGTAGAACGAGTCTATCATTCCAAAGGCTGAGATGTGGGGAAGATTTTTGCTTGAGAATTAGTGTCAAACAAGGAGGAGTTTGGATGCAAAAAGAAATTCATAAGATAGCTCTATTACTCATAAGATCTCAAGAATCGGACAGTAATGCAAAATTGTAATGAACATATGGACTTGGTGTTATGGATATACAGAATGAAATTCCTCAGATTCTTAATCTAATAATCAAAAGTAACTATCCAAAAGTAACTATCCACAAATCCCATTGAAGGATAACCAACCCTCGAACCGATAAAGACGATGACGACAAACTCTCGAACCACCACCAACAATAACCTTGTTCTTTCAGATTTCTCCAAATCAAATATTTTTGATACTCAATTCAACTTCGACAAGAATCAAAGCGGAGGAGGTTGCCGGAGTCGAAGAGGCGGAGATACTTACCTGAGCGAAGGGGCGGAGATACTTGCTGGGACCGGAGAGAAGGCGATTCGTTTTTGGGTTCTATTTGGATACCCGAATCAGCTTAAGGTGTTCATGTTTGGTTAGTGTCTTTTGACTCGGCCATAAAAGCTGCAAGAGGTTATGACAAAGCTGCTTTACTACGAGGAAGTAACAGAGGATGAAAGCCACCTGAGCAGCCATAAAGCTGTGAAGAGGGAAGAAGTTCAAGCTTAGGCTGATGCTTGTCCATTAACACCGTCAAGTTGGATGGGGTTTTGGGACGGAGCAGACAGTAAAGAGATGGGAATATTCTCCGTGCCTCCTTTGTCTCCTTATCCATCTCTTGGATACTCTTCACTAGTGGCTACATAAACTTCCGAGGATTAAATCTGGAAAATTCCAACGTTAGGCGACATTAACAACTTTAAATCGTGTTAAAAGCTTCTAAGATTAGCTGATTGTAAAAAAACACAATGCTTTGCTATATTCATTGATTGCCGAGAATCATAGTGAAAGATGTTGCCAGATTTGTTTTTTGGTTCTATATAGATACCGAAAAAACACTTATACAAATCCAAAGAATCTTGCCATCTAAAAAGCTACATAATCCATTTACAAGAAAAAAACTCAGTTTGATTTCGAGAGAGAGAGAGAGAAACACCAAGGGGGAGAGAACAATTTCTGCTTATTAGTTACATGTGAGGCACATTAGTTCGAGGGCAGTTTTGCTAATAAATAAAGACATCTAAGCAGATCAGTTGGAAAAGTATAGTAAGAATAGAAAGTGGATGTAAGTGAAAGAAGATGGAGGAAAAGTAAGTCTAAGTGCTAATCTCCCTTTTTCTTTCTGGTATAGGCCCTCAGAGATAAAGGGTGTAATTTAGAAAAAGAAGCTGGGTAGAGTTCTGTTGCATAAGTTTCCTTTCTTATAACTGAACATTTGCAACCTGTAACAAACTACTCTAATGAAATATAATACCAGTTGACCAAAAAAAAAAATATATATATATATATACAAAATTGTCAATAAATTTATTTTAATATTTTTGGCTCTCAAGTGTCATATCGAACGGCCCGTGAGTTTTGGGGAAAGGGAATGAGATTTGGTGTACCTTAATCGAGTTAGATAGCGTTGGAGAAATTATTTATGGCACCATTGATTTGTCAAAATCCCAGTTGCTTGTACTTTTCTGCATTGTAATTTAGTTGTTTCTCATTGATATATCAGCTCATATGATCTTCTTAACATCCTCTAGTGTTAGTAGTTTCTTGATTTTGTCACTTTTTCTTTTACATTATTAATTTTGTCACTTATAGTGGTGATATGTTTGTTAAGAAGTTTATCGAATAACATTATTCTCGCAAACCACCCCAGTTTGATTATTAGAATTTTAAATAATTTAATTTTTTATTCATTTAATAAGATAATTTTTTTTAGTAAAAATGACATTAGAAAGCGAAAACAACAGTTAAATTGAAAGACCTAAAATGACAACTATTTTAAAACTGGAGGAAATATATATTTCAAACTAGATTATGATTCGCGGTATACAATGGGGCAAGTTTTATTTTTATTTTTATTTTTTTAATGTACCATTTTAATACTAATTTTGCTAATGTAATTTTTTGGTTAATTTTAGTGATTTAGTATATAATTAGTGGTATACCGCTCAACAATTTTTTTTAATACAACCTTAATTAAATCAGTTTGATTCGATATATTTTATATTGATGTTCTTAAAATAGTAAAATATGGATTTAACATGTATTGAAGTATCATATTAATGATATTTTATTTTTTAGTATTATCAATTCAATTATGTAATATCATATAACCCGTCATGTAATATAATTCGTTTGTGTTATTTTAAAAATTTAATATGTTTAAATATTCATAATTTTAAACTTTTTTACTAAGTTTAGATATATCAGTTATAAATTATAAACTTCTTAAAATTCTATAATTAACTATATAAGGTAAATTTACTATATATGTATGTTGAACACACACTTTTTATATTAATTGAGTAATATATGTTCGTTTAAAAAAAAAATCACAATATATGCAAGAAAAAATATACATTTTTATCAACTTTATGTATTATATGATGATTCACTACATTTAAATTTTAAAATTAAAAAATAAAAGATGATAGGAGAATAATTTTTAGAATAAATCTTCTAAATATCTATATTAATTATAGAATATTATATATGGATATTTAAATTATTTTAATTCTGTTTGGTTATAAAGATAATAGAAAGAATTAACTAAACTTGTTTGGATATGAATATAAGCATTAAATGTCACCAAATGTAAAAACTTTCCAAAACCGATTTTTGAGCAAAAACTGCTGCAAAAATACTATTTCCTCCGTTTCAAAATATAGAATGTTTTAACTAAAGCACGCAAATTAAAAATTTTTTACTTTTAACAAGTTCAACTAGAAATAATAATATAAAATATTAAACTAATCTAAAAGTTGGATAGAAACTTCAAAACATCTTCCTGAAACAAAAAAACTTTGATATTGTATATTATAGATATTGTATATTGCAATTTTTTTTAAAAACCTATTTGATGACAAGAATCTTATTTCTTCTTTCCGGAAAGTTGTCACCTGTACAGATTTGTTGAAGTTGTAATAAGTTTTATAACAGATAAAACTTATAATCTACAGTTCCAATGAATGCTCCGGTACCACTCTCGTTATCTACTCTCTTGGAACTCTGCACCAATCTCCTGCAAAAATCTGTAAACAAGTCCAATGGTCGTTTCACAGCGCAACTGGTCCATTGTCGCGTTATCAAATCGGGTCTCTTTTTCAGTGTTTACCTGATTAATAATCTAATGAACGTCTACTCGAAGACCGGTTACGCTCTTCACGCACGCAAGATGTTCGACGAAATGCCTCTGAGGACAGCTTTTTCATGGAACACGGTTCTTTCGGCCTACGCTAAGCGAGGAGATATGGATTCGACATGTGAGTTCTTTGATCGGTTGCCTCAAAAGGATTCGGTTTCGTGGACAACGATGATTGTTGGGTATAAGAACATTGGTCAGTATCATAAGGCTATAAGAACTATGGGGGAAATGATGAAGGAAGGGATTGAGCCGACGCAGTTTACGCTTACGAATGTGCTTGCATCGGTTGCTGCAACTCGGTGTTTGGAGACAGGTAAAAAGGTTCATTCTTTCATCGTTAAGCTTGGCCTTCGTTGTAACGTTTCCGTCTCGAATTCACTGCTTAACATGTATGCAAAATGTGGTGATCCAATGATGGCAAAAGTTGTTTTTGATAGAATGGTGGTTAGAGACATCTCAAGCTGGAATGCTATGATTGCGTTACATATGCAGGTTGGTCAGATGGATCTTGCTATGGAGCAGTTCGAGCTGATGGCTGAGCGCGATATAGTCACTTGGAATTCTATGATTGCTGGTTACAATCAGAGAGGGTATGATCTCAGAGCTCTAGATATGTTTTCCAAGATGCTGAGGGATTCTATGTTGTCACCTGATAGATTCACTCTGGCTAGTGTGTTATCTGCTTGTGCCAATCTTGAGAAACTTTGTATTGGGAAGCAGATTTATTCTCATATTGTTACAACTGGATTTGATAACTCTGGAATTGTGTTAAACGCCTTGATCTCGATGTATTCGAGGTGTGGAGGGGTTGAGACTGCCAGGAGACTGATAGAACATAGAGGAACTGCTGATCTCAAGATCGAAGGTTTTACAGCTTTACTTGATGGGTACATTAAGCTTGGAGATATGAATCAAGCTAAGATGATATTTGATTCGTTGAAAGATCGTGATGTAGTTGTATGGACCGCCATGATTGTTGGATACGAGCAACATGGTTTGTATGGTGAAGCTATAAACCTTTTCAGATCAATGGTTGGAAGTGGGCAGAGACCAAACAGTTATACTCTTGCAGCAATGTTAAGTGTAGCTTCAAGTTTGGCATCATTAGGTCATGGAAAGCAAATCCATGGGAGTGCTGTAAAGTCAGGGGAAATTTATTCGGTTTCTGTCAGCAACGCGTTGATAACAATGTACGCAAAGGCGGGTAACATTACATCGGCAAGGCGGGCATTTGATTTGATACGCAGCGAAAGAGATACAGTATCTTGGACGTCCATGATTATAGCATTGGCACAGCACGGTCATGCAGAAGAAGCACTCGAGCTCTTTGAGACAATGCTGATGGAAGGACTAAGACCTGATCACATAACATTTGTTGGTGTTTTCTCTGCCTGTACTCACGCTGGTTTGGTCAGCCAAGGCCGTCAATACTTCCACATGATGAAGGACGTATATAAGATTGAACCTACCCTTAGCCATTACGCTTGTATGGTGGACCTGTTTGGACGGGCTGGTTTATTGCAGGAAGCACTAGAGTTCATTGAAAAGATGCCGATTGAGCCTGATGTAGTGACATGGGGTTCACTGCTTTCTGCTTGCAGGGTTCACAAGAACGTTGATCTTGGGAAAGTTGCAGCAGAGAGATTGTTTCTTATCGAGCCAGAGAACAGCGGAGCATACTCAGCCTTGGCTAACTTGTACTCAGCTTGCGGAAAATGGGAAGAATCTGCCAAAATAAGAAAATCCATGAAAGATGGAAGAGTGAAGAAGGAACAAGGGTTTAGTTGGATTGAAGTGAAGCACAAAGTCCATGTCTTTGGAGTTGAAGACGGGACTCATCCACAGAAGCATGAGATCTACATAACAATGAAGAAGATTTGGGACGAGATCAAGGAAATGGGATATGTTCCCGACACTGCTTCTGTACTACACGACCTCGAAGAAGAGGTTAAAGAACAGATTCTAAGGCACCACAGCGAAAAACTAGCAATTGCATTCGGGCTAATTAACACTCCAGATAAAACCACATTGACGATCATGAAGAATCTCAGAGTGTGCAATGATTGCCATACGGCTATAAAGTTCATCTCCAAGCTTGTGGGAAGGGAAATAATAGTGAGAGACGCAACAAGGTTTCACCATTTCAAAGATGGGTTTTGTTCATGCCGAGATTATTGGTGAGAAGAATAAGGAAGATCCAATAATTCTTATATGGTCTAACTCAAGCCATTGTACGTACAATAGAACAGGTATGACTTATTTGGAAACCAACCAAACTTGTCCTCTATCTTTGTTTTTGTTATATTGGTATACAAGTTCCATCATCATCATCATTAGTGAGCATTAGAATAAGATGACAAGGCATGTGAGTCGTAAGTGCTAAAGGAGAAGGGATAATAATGAACGATGGAGATATTTTTGGGAAAGCATAAAGAGGGAAAGAGAGAGAGACAGAGAGAGAGAGAGAGAGAGAGAGAGAGAGAGAGAGTAAAAGGGAACAATTAGAAAGAAGTATAGAAGAAGAAGAAGAAGAGAATATGGTTCTTTTTGTTACAAAAGCCTTTCTTTACACTAACCATTGACTTGACTACATTATACATAGATGAAGGAAGAAAGATCTTGGTCGGCATAAAATGTATGACTAAACAGAGAGAGCCCACACTTGTTTAGCTTACGTGGCAGGTCAATTTGGAGATGATCACACAGAGTCACTGCCCGTTCTGCCCTAAGGATTCGTAGTAACAACTACGGGCAGCTTCACTCTCTCTCTCTTTCATCTCTTATTCATCTCTTTCTTCTCCTATATCTGAGATTCTGAACAACTCTTCTTTGATCACAAATCTCAAAGACACTTCCGTTCATGAACAGAGCTCACTTCTTCTAGTTTCTCCCTCTCTCTCTCTCTCTCTCTCTCTCTCTCTCTCTCTCTCTTTCTTTCTTTTTTTCCTTTCCCAATTTCAAAGCTCTTTCTCTGGTACGCTCTTCTCCTTATTGTCTCTGTTTTTGTTATTGTTAGTCTCTGTCAACAACTTATTGTTTTGTATGTATTATAATTCTCAGACCTTAATCTTTCCTCTGTTTCTGATTCTTTATGCCATTTTTCTTTCTTTTTGAATTTTGAATTTATTTTCACTTTCTTTCTGAAATTCTCAGACCTTAATTTTTCTTTTGTTTCCATTCTCGAACTGTACAAGAAAGTTCTCTCAATATTTTATTTTCTTGTTCTTGGTTATCATTGCAGATCTAACAGATTTCTTAACTGTTAAATACAGAGTTAACAAAGAAGAGAAAGAATGGAGTTGGAACAACAAGGTTTGAGGTTGTCTCTGGTTCTTGGTAACGCTTCAGTGCTGAAGTGCACCGCTTTGGCTTTAACGGCTACTGTGGTCTCCTCTTTGTTAGAGCTCTTCGCTCAGGCAAGCTCTCTCTCTCTCTCTCTTTTAAAAATCAATTTTCTCAACTTCTTTTTTCCTTACAAGTATTTTACGGTCGCATATAATATAACAAACAGCTTACAAAAACGAAATTCTATTTTTTAATGTGCTGAATCTGTCATATATTTCGCTTCACACACAACAGAAATTTTTGTTAAGAAAACTAATCTTGACCGACTCGAAGCGTTACTACATCTTTAGAATGGGTGGTTGGAAAAGTAAATTAAATTTAAAACTTTTGGTGAAAATATTGGTATAATAATAGCTATATTAGTTGAGGACGGTTGCTTTAATGGGAATATGAAGATAATAGTTTTTTACTTCAAAAATATATTATAAATATTGTGGGTCCAAAAAATATCAAAGAGGTATATTCCATAGATTATGCTTTCAAATTTTCCAAATCTAATGTCTAGAAGAAGCCCATGTCCCAATTTAGCATGTCGGCCCATTTAACAATTTAATATCATGTTAACTTGTTAGTATTATTAATTGATTGACTTGTAAAGATCATGTGAAACAAAAGCTTGTTTTTGGTTAAGTGATGAAGTCCATTTGAAGTTGCAGGTCGCAGTCTTGAAGGGTAATGTTTTAGAGAATGGATACGAGGTGGTTGATGCAGTGGAAGGGAATGGAAACAACAATGATGATGGTGGTGATGATGATGATGGAGAAGATGAAGAAGGCGGTGCAGATGATGCAGAAGGAAAGGAGACAAAGAAAGGACCTGTAAGTGATCCTGATTTGAATGGTGAAGCTGGAGATGATGATGATGATGAACCTGAAGGGGATGACGGTAATGATGACGATGATGATGATGATGATGAGAACCATGAGAATGACGATGATGATGATGATGAAGATGAGAATGAAGATGGTGGTGAAGAAGAGGACGATGAGGAGGCAGAGGTAGAGGAGGAGGAAGAGGAAGAAGATGACGAGGAAGCACTTCAGCCACCAAAGAAGAGGAAAAAGTGAACAACCACTTATATCTTCTTAACATTTTAGACTCAAAAATCAAAAGTTGTTATGAGTTTCTTTTTACCTGAAGAGGAGAGAATCTTTAAGGCAACATCAGCTTTAGCTTCGACTATGTCTTTGTTGTTCCATAAACCAAAAAGACTTTTGTCTAGTGTAACCATTTTCAGATCCAATGCACCAGCTTTCTTTTCTTACGCCCATAATTATTCATGTACATGCATAGCTAATGAGGTCATCAAATGTGATCAAATTCACATAACAGCTTCAAGGGTCAACAGTCAACTTAAGTCATCATATATGTTTTAAGAAATTTTAATCCTATCACTTTGATTGAATAATGAAAACAAAGCCAGGCCATCTGAGAATCCATGTGATCAAAAGTAAACCCAGGAACAAAAAGGCATTACCATTAGTTCTAGACAATAGATTAGAATAAACCTCTTGAAGCAAACCTTCTCGCAGAAGCAAGTCACAGTATAATGGAGATTGCACAGAGGCCTTTAACGAATAATCACAACGACATTAATCGACTGTCGTATCAAATGGTACCGGGCAAGAGTGAAATCAAACCGAAAATAAAACAAGAACGAAAAAATAATACAAAAAACTAAAAACTAAAAACTAAAAACTAAAAAAGTACTTTTTAATAGAAATATCAGGAAGTTAATACAAAGTGAAACTGAAGAAAACGGAGATGGGAGAAAGAACTGTTAAAAATGAAATTCCAGAACTGCATGTTTTTCATTCTCATGCTCAGCTCGCATCATCTGCAAAGTTGGAGTTCAAGAAACAAAAAAAACCAAACATAAATTTATCAAAAGATTTAGGACGAAAAACGAAACCATATGCCAACAGGAGCAATACCCAATCCTTTCGGTCAGATAACCCCGAAAAATAAAAACAAAAGAAATCAAAGGGACAAACATAAAAACAATAAAACATGAAAGACTAAAATCATGAATGAAGCAGCAAGATCAGCTCAATGCTAAAGTGTTACAGGTCCATTTAAAACGTTCACACTAAAACCAAATGAGGGAGAGATGGTAAATCATCAAACTGTAAAACCAAGTGCAACACTAAAACCAATAAGCCAAGAAACAAACCAAAACGTAACAACATTCATCCCTGCCATCACCAAACTTCCATTACCAATAAAGAAAGTAACTTTGATAAAACAAATGGTACTAACAAAACTGTAAAACCATGGCTGACTGTAAGTAAAACAACAGAAAACAGAAACCAAAAATGAAAAACAAACAAAACTGGAGGAAAATAAATAAAACAAAAGCTTGGTGTGACACATTATCCACCCATCCAAAAATATCTAATCTTGAATCCAAGCAAGATGCATTGATAATAAATAAGGCGGTAGATGAAAATGATAATCTACCTCAAGAACCTAATTTAGGTATTTCATTCCTGTAGCAGTTCCTCCTAGCAAACATTTATTTAGCCATTTAAGCCAACACATTAAGTAGTAAAGACATGTCAGCTGACATTTCGATGCTACCACAAAGCCTTATCCATGTTTATCCAAAAATTAAGCCAAAGGACCTAGGCGCCTACTATGTATGAATCATGCAACATATGCTTATCCAAAGACATTTAAACCAGAATATGAGCACAGACATTGCAATAAACACAAAAAAAGTTAAGAGTGAGCGTACCATGAATAGTTTGAGTACCCTTGAAAGGAGGAACCACCAGCATCCGAATCTTTACCCGTCCCTCTTTTTCCGGTATCAGAATCAGGATAAGCATTAGTATTAGGTAGACTCTGACCTCTAAAGTAGTTGCCAGGAACTGAAACACCAGCAACACCAACGCCTGGCTCACCAATCCCACCCATCTGACTCGACTGTAACAACATATCAGAACCCATACCGCCATGACCCAGAGCACCGGCTAACATGGGATACATGTAGCCTCCTCCAACTGCTGATAAAGCTGGATTCCCCAACATTCCGGTTCCAATATACGGATTGTACTGGTTCCCTAACATAAACGGCGATGCAGCCATACCACCACCGGTAAACATATGTTGCCCTTGAGGCTGCTGGGGCTGGCCATGATTACCAATCGAAACTAAACTAATCTTCACCGGACCCGCTTGATCATGGCCCTTCCCAGACGCCGCAGGCCCCATTGAAGCAAGCTGACACGTAGCTGTTCTATTAAGAATCCTCTTCCTCGGTTCCTTAAGCGCTTCTTTAGCTCCTTTCCTAGTCTTAAACACAACAAATCCGAACCCTTTGGCCTTACCAGTAACCTTATCTATAACGACGGTACACTCTTCAATCTCACCATAGCCTTCAAAGAGTTCAACAAAAGCCTCGCGAGTCGTCTCCCATGGAAGACCATAAACGAAGATTTTCCTATGTGTGACATCACGGTCTGCGGCTTCTACGACGGCGGAATAGATGGAGGAACCGATCTTCGCGGCGGAACAAACGAGGTCGACGAGCTGTTCCTTGGAATAAGGTCGTAGAAGGTCTCGGAGCTCTTCTGGGTCGTATTCGAACTCTTCTTTCTCTGATTCCGAATCGCTAGAATCATCAGAGCTGGAGCTTGAACTTGAATATGGCGTCGAGGATTCAGGTTGTTGTTCATGTTCGCTAGTCTTCTGCTTCTTATCTAGTTTCTTGGATTTGGATTTCACGAGTCTTCGCTTCTTTGATTTGTCTAGGGTTTTCGCCATGGATAAGTCTAAAAGCTTTTAGGGATTTTGGTTTTTCTTTTATTTTCTCGGGTTTGATTTGCTTTTTATCTTCTAATTTATTTCTACACGGTTTTCAAGACGCAGATACCGCGCGTTTGAGTTCAATTTTGCGGTTCCCAAACGCGATTGGTGAACGCTAATATATATATGTGGTAATCAGAGAACACATGTAAATGACTGCTATCGATACCAGAGATCTTAAATAGAGTTTTGTTTCTGTTCTATTCGATCTTCAGAGTTCCATCCACAACCCCCAAAAAAACAAAGCCCTCACAATTGAAAGACAACAAAAAAAAACTCACTACGCATCCCAAAACAATGAAAAAGTGATGCTCAAAACCAAACCAAACAAAAGTTGATACAGCTGAAGCATACCATAGATGAATACGACGAGTAGGTTCATATGGATAGCTGCAGTAGTAAAAACATTGGTGGAGGAAGACATAATACAAAACCGAAAACAAAATTGATCTTCTCAAGTAAATCGAGGACTGGGCATATCTGGTCATTGTGAAAATCCGATTTAAAAGAAAACTGGCAAAGTCTGGATAACAATGCTCAAGCAGAGATATACTCTCTACTACTGTCCATAACGAGCGAGCAAGTAAAAGATAGTATATCCAGACGAAAGATAAATTAGGTGAAAACAAAAACAAAGTCGAAGGACCAATGAACCAAAACAATCTTGAATCTTAAGGCAAGTAAACTTGGCGACTGAAAACAAAATGCACTCACAAATACAAAAGAGAAAGGGTCAACACTAACAGAAAAGAGAAATGTGATGAAAGAGATTGGGAAGGTTAATATAAATAAAAATGCTAGAGAGATAGAAAACTCGAGTTTATTACGGTGCAAATCAACAGGAAGCTTTTAAAAGAGTCTCAAAAACTTTTGGCAATACTTGAAAAGACAGTTTCAAACAAGAATGTTAAACCATTATGTCTGATCCTACAAACGGGTCTCAAGCCAACTGTACTTGAAGAGAAAGACTTTTGGCAGTTATGACAAAACAGTCTACAAATGCCATAAGCTTCCTCTCCAGCTATAGAGACCAGACATTTAATGGTAGAACAGGAAGACATAAAACCAAAAACGGAGAAAACAGAAGAGAAAACTCCATAAGGAGAGCCACATAAGAAAAAAAAAAAAAAGAACGTGTGTTTGATGGTATAGAGGAAGGACGACTTAAGACCATAATGGGGAAAACCAAAAGGGAACGCACTTCCCCTTCCCATTCATTATATAGAGAAGAACGCCAAGATTTTGCGATCCGCAAAAACAAAGAGATGGCAAAACTACTTAAAACCAATAGTAACGGTCTCTTCTGGAATAAATGACCAAATGTCACTAGTTTATGAGAACAGAGCAGAACACCAATGGGAAACTTCCCAAGAACAAGAGTTTTCATCATTTAAACGCACATTTCCCTCAGAATAATGGGACATATATGGATAAAACCTCCTTAAAAAGAGACCAGAGTTAATGAAACCAAAAAAGTAAGTTTGAAAGAGCAGGCATACAAGATAAAGATACACAAAAAAAAACTCGGCAATTCCCAAAATATCAAGTTGAAGATACCGGACTAGTCGTTAGCCTAATCTATAACTTGAAATCTAATCAAAAAGACCTCAAAAATATCAGAGAAGAGGGTCATACCACTTGGTCTCTCTTATCTCAGATACCAAGCACGTTCACCATCAAAACCAGCACCGACACCAGCACCAGCACCAGCAGCAACACCAACACCATTAACGTTACCATCAACAACATATTGCCCCATATGGTTTGGTGGCACCATAAGTCCCTGGTTCATCATACCCGAGCCAAACATATGATAGTTGGGTAAACCAGCAACCATCTGATTAGCCATCATGGCACCTTGATTACCCATCATTGCACCATACATGGGATTAAAACCAGGAGGAGGCTGAGCATGTCCGTAAAAGGGCATGTTGTGTCCAGCATACATTGGCATATTCTGCTGCTGCTGCTGCTGCTGCTGCTGATGCCCCTTATCAAGTCCATGTACATGTCCCGGAGCCAAATCAAGCCCAGACAAAGCCACTTCACTCTGATTAGCCGTATGAGTTAAATCAATCTTCACAGATTCAACTGGTTCTCGCGTCTTCCCAGCATTATACGGCTTAGCTATACAACAAACCACAGTTCGATTAAACATTCTCTTCTCCGGATTCCTCAACGCCTCTCTAGCTCCTTTACGCGTCTTAAACAACACAAAGCCAAACCCTTTAGCTCTCCCCGTATCCTTATCCATAACCACAGAACACTCCTCTACCTCCCCGTGAACCTCAAAAGCCGCCTTGAGATTCTCATGCGTCGTGTCCCATCCAAGACCACGCACGAATATGTTACGCTGAGAGCTATCTCTATCCGCCGATTCAAACACTGCTGAGATCAATTTAGAACCTTTCTCAGCGGTTTTGTAAATTAGGTTAATAAGCTCTTCCTTGGAGTAAGACTCAAGAAGATGCTTGATGTCTTCCTTATCCAACTCAAAATTCGAATCCGACTCGTTGTTTGTTGTAACAACCGGGACCGTAACGGTCTTCGTATCGACGATTTGATGAGTCTCTGGCTCTTCTTCGGAATCATCTGATGATCTCGATCTCGATCTCTTGTGTTTCTTCTTCTTGCTCTCCTTCGATTTCTTAGGAGATTGCTCCTCCTCTTCGGCTTCGTGTCTCTTCGATTTCTTCTTGGGTTTCTCTGTCTCTTTGGATTTGGATTTATGCTTTTTCGAGATTTTCTTCTCCTTCACGGCGAGCTCTTCAGCCTCGCGACGCTTCTTCTCCTTCCGCTCTTTCTTCTCTTTTTTCTCCTTCTTCTCTTTCTTCTCCTTCTTACGTTCTTCTCTGTCTTCCGTCATCGTTGACGGCAGTGTCCACAAAAAAAACTCAGAAACTAAGAAGAAGCTTTCTCCCCCTCTGAAAAATAGGGTGGACCAGAGAACACTAGATTAGTTTACTATAAATTAAGTATATTTAAATCTCTAACAAAGAAGTCTGGGTGGTGTAGTCGGTTATCACGCTAGTCTCACACACTAGAGGTCCCCGGTTCGAACCCGGGCTCAGACATGTCTCTTTTTTTTTATTGTAACATTAATTTTTATGAGAGGGATAAGGGCAAAAAGGTCAAAAGGAAAAAGAAGATTCATCACACTGTGTGCCGGCGAAGAACCGGTGAGTGACGGGTCAATTCACATACTTGTTTAACGGCAACAAACACCAACCAGTTCCTGATAAAATTTAACGAAATCGAGATCAGAGCCCACAAAAGTTTCGATTTTTGTTTTCATCTCTCTTTCTGGGTATTCGTGGGTTTTACCCAGATTTCGGAATTGAATGGCGGACGAAGTGGAATTGTCGCCGTTGGTTCCGCCGTCGCCGATCGTGGAGCCTTCTTCCGAGATCGATCTCGAAGCTGGACCTGGTGAACAGATTCAGTGTCGAATCTGCCTTGAAACTGATGGTAATGTCCCCGCTAGATTCGTTGCTTCCTACTGTTGGCTGTTGGAATCTTATAAGTTAGAACCTTTAATGTGCCCTTAGATATGTCAAACCTCAGTTCTGTGATTCGGATGATATAATTCCATTAAAATTTGAATCCTTTTTAGGTTTATCACTGGTGCGACTAGACATGAATCACTGACCTTAAGAAACTCATACAGATGGTAGATCGCATATGGTTCTGGTTTGATTTAGATTAGTCTGTAGTGATAAAACTCCCGTAAAGAGTTGATTCAAGCTCATTTATTGATTATGGTCAGGTAGGGATTTCATTGCGCCATGCAAATGCAAAGGAACATCAAAGTATGTACATCGTGATTGCTTGGATCATTGGAGAGCTATTAAGGTGCTTTTATTTTTCATACGTTGTAGTTCAACTTGGGTCCATGCTTGACTATTTGTTGTTATCCCCTTCCTTTTTCAATCTAATTTGAGGACTTGTGTAAATGTTATTAGTGGTGGATGGTCAGGGTAACTGAAAACGTACTTCCCTCTTGATGTAAATTTCTGTTTTTGTTGAATGAGAAAACCATTTGAAGGCTAAAGAAGGATGGTTTTGGATGTAAAAGTTTCAGACTTGATATATGTTTCATGATTGATGATTAGTGTGGTCGTGTTTTAGTAAGTATCGGGGTAAATTAATGAAATAAACGCCTTGTAAACTTTTTTTATTGCAGGAAGGTTTTGCGTTTGCACACTGCACAACTTGCAAGGCTCCATATTATCTGAGAGTTCATAGTGCTGGAGATAGGAAGTGGCGGACATTGAAGTTTCGCTTCTTTGTTACTCGTGATATTTTATCCATATTTCTTGCTGTTCAGCTTGTAAGTATTCAGTTTCCATCTGTGCTTTCTTTTTCTTACAGTATTTTATTCTTTCATTTGGTAATATATCTTATGCATGTGCTCTAAATGACTCATCTTCTCGCAGGTGATTGCTGCATTGGCGTACATGGTCTATTTCATAGATAGTTACCAGCAATCATGGCTTCGTCATATTTGGGGTTTTGACAGTGAGGTCACGTTTTATTACATGTGTGGTATGATCCTGAACTATAATATCTAAACTATACTCTAGATAATATAGTATCTTCTTCATTAAAGACCTCTTCAAAGTTTAGGTGGTAGGATGGAAGTGATAAGTCTGTTGTTGTACATATGTCCTAGTTAGTGTTTTGCTTCGATCAGAATCTGGGTTTCCTATGTAAGGATTCTTCTCTCAGATGATCTCATTGTTCATATCCTTTCTGCCTCTATATAGTAGGAAGTGAAGCCAGGTTTTGTCATCTGTTAGACTTAGATCAAGTTAAGCAATGCACTGTTAGAAATTTAGAATTATGGATCTCGTAGAATTTTGAACTACAGAAGAATTTTCGAAGTAGGTGTACTAGAGTTTAGGAATCGTAAATCTGTATTTTTCACAGCTCTTCATGAATTTTACTAAAGAAGTTTGTGCCAAGCGATTCTCAAAAATTACATGTGTAAAGTTTATTTACACGATGATGTTTGTTTTGTACAGGAGCTTTATTATTCTTTGCTCTGCTGGGTCTATCTGGATGCTTCATTACCTGCTACGATCGAAGAGTTCGCAATGATTTAGCACAACCTTGCCGTGAATTGTGTCTCTGCTGCTGTCAGCCTGGGTACAGTCTCCATACTTCTTCCTTTTGTTTTTATTTTCAGTTTTTTTTCTTGTTTAAGAAACGAAGTTATCTGTATTCTCCTGTTTAGAAGTGTTCCTCATTTGGTCACATGATAGAGTTTCGTAAGATATAGCTTACGTGAATATGTGGGCTTTTGCCTTACCTGGCTCCTGGGTGATTTCTGTATGAATATGTAGTATCAGAGACTGTAAATTGTGAGGCAATCTAGAGGAAGCCTGTTACACCAAAGCTAGTGGGAAATAAGAATAGGAAGTAGATAACTCCTTTTCTTCTCTTCTTTTATCTGCTAAACTACAATAAAACAAAAAATATTAAAGCTCGAGTTGACTTTACCCATTTATCAAACATAATATCAAAATGCAGGATATGCACAGACTGCCATCTACCAGGAACTATTTGTATGTGGGCGGATTGCACTGCTTGTACTGAAGGCTGTGCAAGTGCAGTTAGTGAGTGTGGAGGTTGCCTTGGAGGTGCAGGGGAAGCCGGATTACCATTACTCTTCATAATGGCATTAGTAATTCTCGGTTTATTTACAGTTATCGGTATATTCTATAGCGTATTGGTTGCAACCATGGTTGGACAACGCATTTGGCAGCGCCATTACCACATTCTCGCCAAAAGAATGCTAACAAAGGTGAAATTTGCTAACCTTTTACAGTCTCCTGTAGCGTTTTGGTTTTGTATCGGTCAATGTTTTTTATTGTTTGTTCTTTATTTGGTTGGTGTTTCTAGGAGTATGTGGTCGAGGATGTAGACGAGGAAATGGTAGGGTCAGAATGGTCGCCACCGGCTTTACCATCTGAGCATGTCCAGCAACTGAAGACACTTGGCCTTCTATAAATATGGCTTGTGATTGAAACTATGGAAGATTTTTTCAACTGCACGGAGGGAATTCCATCTGACTAAGTGGTGAGAGAAATCAGAGTTTGTTTCTGAATGTTAAAATCTAATAGATCTTTCGTATTGGTAAAGAAAAGAAAAGACTCGAACTTATTAGAGTCAGAAATCTCTTCCTTTCAGTCAGAGACCTCTCCTGTTGACGAACTCAGCTTGTGTTGTGAATGTTTGTTCTAACGGGTTTCTTTTTTCAACATAGGTAAATATCAATAATTTGTTAGTAGTATTTTCTTTTGGGTAATGCGTTTGAAAAAAAAAACAAACAAAGGTCTGTGTAGTGTGAATTACACATCAAACAAAATTATCCAAAATTTTCCCATGGCAAAAAGTAGTGTGTACTCCATTAAAAAGTGAAAACTTCCGTAAAAATATTTACTCCACTGAAAGCTACTGTTAAAATATAACTTCTTAAAATCTATTTTATACTACTTCTCATCCTCTTTATTAATCCAAATTCTAGATTTTTCCACACGTACTAAAATTGATTCTAAAACATTGCTTAATTAATTTTTGGATGTATCGTTTTTGTTGCTTTGATTTCTTCATGTCGGACCTTCGTTTATTTACTGAATTGCAGACGATTAAAAAAAAAACTAAAAGTGCACAGAAATCTTACAATTTCTATCTTTTTGCAACAATTATTTGTTCCTCTAAAATTTGGATTACTAAGGAACATAGGGAGTATTAAAATAGTTGAATTAGTTTTCGGTTATATTAATAGAGAGAGCCAAATAGGCTTTTTACTTTATTTTAATTTTAGGATTTTTCTATTCTTAAAGATTTGGGTTTGGAAACTTATTCATAAGTTCATAACTAACAATTTGACCTTTTTATGATATAAAATGTTAAAAAACAAATATTTAGCAAAAAAAAATAACAATAAACTATATCAAAAAATTACAACAGTTAATAAGAGATAGTACTGAAAAGAAAACTTACAAAACCAGTATTCAATTTATTAAAAGATAACATTACAAAAATATCGATTTAACTGTTACTATTATAATGATTGATAACTAATAAAAATGATATTTTTAATAAAAAAATTGTTTTGACTTTGGTATTTTTTTTTATGAAATCATCTTTAAAGCGATATTCTAACCTTTGCCAAAAGGGTCATCAAAAGCACTTCTGAGCTGCATGGTTCTCACACCAACGACACCCATCAAAAGTGAAATGGCTTTTTCCACTACTTGCCAGGCATTCTCTATGGAGATTACAAATGCAAATGAGTCTCGTCTCAAAAAGATCCGAGCGAACACTATGTTTTCCTTGCCAGTTGATTTTAAGTGTTATTTCAAGCCTGGCTACAACTCAATCGAGCTGTTCCTCAAAGGGATCAACGAACCCATTTTGATCAAAAAGACAAGGAAATGGTTGTTCGAAAAATATTCTTGGATAAAAGGAATTTGTATATGACAAACTCACAAAAATTTCCTTGCTTAACCATTTCTAAAAATATGCTTCCTACTAACACAACTACATAAACTATTATAGATAAATAAATAAAAAAATTATATTCTATTGTTTGCTAAGTCATGATTTTAGTTAATATTATATATGTATTGTTTATACTATATCTTTTATTGTTTATTTTATCACCTAAAATCATTATGTTGGTATCCGCTTAGCCGCCGGTAAATACGCTTTTTTCAACATTGTGTTTTTATTAAATTCAAAATTGAACAATCTAGCAATTATATTGTCCTTTTTTTTCTTTTCTCCAACAACTTATTCACTATTATAAGATTGTCAAATATAAAACCTAGTGCATTAGATGATAAAAAAAATTGATAATATATCAGATGAACAGTGAAATTGTATATCAAGTATTAACAGAATGATAATAACATAAAACTTTTCAAATGAATAGAGTTTGGCCTTGTTCTTATGTGAATAGCTGGGACAAGCAGTAACGACGCAAAATCTTGAAGAAAAAAAAAGAAACTGCGATGCCGATGAAAGGGATTAGAGTAGCTAGCTGAAACAAATTTGAGGATGACAAGAAAAAGCAAATTCAAATCTCTAGAATTTCGAGCGTCTTAGAAATCACCATTCATTATCAGTAATATTTGTTTAATTGCTTGGTGGAAAGAATTTTTAATTTTTTTTTATGATTATTTCTTTCCACTTTTGTTTTGTTTCTTTCATTTTTTCCACTTCTTGCATGTCAATATTCTAGCGAATTTATTAATACAACAATAATCTAGAGATAATTAAGACAGTGTAGAAGTGTTTGGTTGTTTCGTTTTGTGTGGCCTTTAGGGTCAACTAGGGACAAATTGTTCCCTCCCTACTCTCTTTTAATTGGATCCAAACTCTTCGTACGTAAGCTACTCTTCAAGGAACAAACTTTTAAACTTAACAATAGATTTACTATAAAATTGAATAAACAATCATAAGCATATGACCGCCGTAACTCAAAAGCATATATCACGACCCCAATATGCTAGAGTTTTAGTGGAGAAACGAGAATTGTTAATTTCTTTCTTGTTTCTTCAAATAATCATTGGATAAGCTAATCGAAACTTGTGAAAATCATGTATTTTTGTCATTTAAAAAAACCTCAATGACCAACTATGATTAGAATTGATAGTGTAGGAAGTTTCGAACTATAGTCTTTCAACATGCGATGCATCCTTCAACCATTAAACCACCATGATTTGGAGATTATATTGAAATATCAAATTGCATCGTACAAACAATGAATTAGTTATTCTCTTGGGATAAGCATTGATAGGACAAAGCTAAATGAATAGAACCAATTAAGTTAATAAATTCAGAGTGCTCGCTTTTAATACTTAGCACTTCGACATAAAGAGTGTACAAATTAAAACAACATATATTCCTACCAAAAAAAATTAAAACAACATATATAAACACTAAAACCACCATAAATTTGGAACCACACAAGCACCAATATATAATTAAGTCAATCCATCATACTAGTTCTCTAAACAATATGTATAACAGCACCATTAGCACTAACACTTACTTATTTAAATAGAATATCCACTTCATAATCATATAAACATGTTATATATGCGTGTTTGAATTTGAATACATAGTTTTGTGAATGTGTAACCTCATTTAGATAGATTACACATAAACATGCATGCATGCAACATATACTCTCTTCCTCTTTTTTTTTTTTTTTTTTTTTTTTTTTTTTTTTTTTTTTTTTGCTAATAAACATGCATGCATACAAATACTTCTGTTTTGGTGAAATTTTCTAAGAGTACTTAATGAATATATAAAATTATAAGTCAAAATGTATAGCTTTGTATGATATGGTGGGAGATTAGTGGCCAATAAGTATTATCTGACTTATCTCATTCCTCTTCTCTAATTTTTTATAGTAACATTTATGAAATGTGGTGCATAGCTTTTTTGACAAAAATACATGTGGTAGTATATATAGCTTAAAAGTTTAAACCTTTTTGTTTCTGTCGTTTGTGCTTTGATTGAACTGACACAATGCATTTTTAATATTTATAGTATATATAGTTACTAGTATTGTATATAATATAGTAATATAATTAAAGCAAGTACACTCCTTGTGGCTTACTGGCTTGTGGTTGCACACCAAAAGTCCAAAACACCATATATGTGTATTATATAGTTTTCAATGTTTTTGAATGTAAAAATAGTACACATATATGGAATTTTTAATCGGATCTGCAGTACTTAAATAATTTGACAATACGTTTGTTTCTGAAATGCTATTTTAGTTTATCAACAAAGGGTTTTCACTATCACACATAAAGCTAAATTAAATCAACTTGAAAAACAAAATATATTTTATCAAGAAAAAAAAAATTATGTATACCATTTGACTATTTGTAACGAAGGCCAACCTTCATCAGGGTTAGAATTTGACCACAAGAAGAGAATAACTGATAACTTTTTGAAATATATTGTTTGAAATAAGTGTAAGGATTTTCCATCACTATTTATATTTTTATTTTTATAATGAAAATTTTGTTAAAAATTGGGAACCCGTATAAAATGATTATAATTAGTGTTTCCAAACCCCAAATTATCAATGTTGGATGCAATAAAAGCCATATTTGGTATTCGTAGAAGGCATTAAAAGATATATATACTGTAAGTACAAAATACTAAAAAACATATATCTTTGGTTTGGAAAGTGTTAGTGAAGTAAAAACCTTATATAGATGGTTGAAAAATTTATCAAATGATATATGTAGGGTTAGAAGCCAATTAATTTTGAGTTGGAAGCACATGATCGTCTAACTTATGACCCTCCTAAGCTACTTATACTACCCGAAAACCCAACCTAGCTGGATTACTCAAACAGATTCATACAAGGACTAAACTTCTTCTTTCCCAAGTGAGTTAATATTTAGTGTATCACCGTAACATCTATGTCATCAGAACTTTGTATCGAGTCAGCTTCCCAGATTTATGTCACCTTCTAAACATTTGACGTGGCACATCAGTAGCTCCCTTTATCTGCGTCCTTATTACTTCCTCAACTCATGATACATTACAGTTTAGGTTCTAATCAGTCGTCTGCTGTTCTAGACTATGCAACTTCATCACAATTGTTGATTTTAGAGATGACTATAAAAGTTTGTATAAATAAATTATTGATTAAAGATATCATTGTAACGATTAACATTGATTTGTGAACCCAATCCCGCTCTTTGTATATTCCAAGTCCTCAACAACGAAACTTCGGCTTCACTGGGAGTTTTGTCTATGCCTTGGAGAATTATCATACAATATTCATTTCTCTTAATGGTTTTGAACGACTTCTATATATTAGATTTTTTAAATCTTGGTTTTTATTGGTAAAATAGTGTTTTTAAATCTTCTAAACTCTTTAATAACAGAAAATATACCATTCAATATCTATAGTAAATCGTGAATTCTAAAGTTGCCTCGATGTTGTGTGTTGTTTCACTTGCTATATAAACTAATAAAAGCATAACACTCATGTAGTGGAACCATACAACCTATACAAATCTTATAGCCATAGAACTTGACAAAATCATTAACAACAACTAAATCCTAGACTATACGATCTTGATGGATGCGCAAATTTCAAAACTCCTCTTTTCTCTGAGCATGCTTTTTTTACTATGGACTATGGAGTGATAATATAAATTAGAAATGTGATTCCAAACGAGAAAAGCACAAGTAGATTAGAGATTAGTTCGATATACATAAACTTAACTATAGTAATATACTAAAATGATTCCAAATCATATATGTACAATACAGTTTGGCACATACGACTGATCACATATACATATCGCGTTGGGCGGACTCGGACACTAAATGGTCGGTAATTTTTAAACTAAAAACTGATGACAACTTTAATTAGCATACTAGCTAAAACCAGTGCACAAATTTATAAGTATTTTAAAATATTATAATATGGTTGCATAATGCCTTAAGAGCCGACCTTAAAGCGAAGGCCACCATCTTTAGATAACACTTCCTTTCTAATTTGATATTACTGTAATGTATGTTTATTTTGACCCACTTGTTTCATTATATTTGAACATTTTTTTTTCCATTTAGCTAAGCTAATTAATCTGATTTTTAAACTTGATGCATTGTTTGTCTCACTCAGGAATAATTACATTATCATGAACGAGTAAACATATATTTTTCATAAAAATAAACAAACTTGTAGCTTAATACTGTAATTTGTATTGATGTTCCCTTTTCTTGGTTAGATGAAGTTTAAAGGCATAATTTTGTTTTCCGTCTCCTGATGTTTAAAAATAAGGATTCAAAAGACATTTTTTCAACATCAAATTGAGATATTTAACTTGACATATATAACACGAAGAAAATAAACAAAATAAGTATCTATATTCAATGAGTATATGCTTTTTTGTTTCAGTGATATGTTTTTGCAATTGATTTCAGTTTTGGCGAATATTCATCAAAACTAAAATTTTATCGAGTCTTCTTTGCTTCGGCATTTGGATTATTAGACTGTAAAATATAATTTTATTGATAACATTTGTTGAAATTTGAAGTATACTAATCATATTATTACCAATTAAAAATGAATGATTCATTTATCAAAAAATATAATTGCCATAAATTTCTTCCAACTATTTTTTTATTGGGCTGGGTCAAAGTCAGAGAACTAATCGATTAAAGAAAGGAAAATAAAGAAAGGGATAAAGAGAATGGAGCATGGAGAAGCATAATGATGAGAATGGAATCATAACCAACGGTCATATATAAAGCATGAGTCGTTTCTCTATAAATTACGACACTTCTCTTCATCATTACCAAACTCATCCTTCACTTCATTATTCTTTTAACCACACTCTCTCTTTGGTCTTCTAATAATAATCAATTTAATTAACGTAATTTATATAGAAACAAAAAAAAATGTCTTCTATTGGAGCAAACTACGCACATCTACAAGTCATCACTACACGAAAACACGGCGTTTGGGACTACTTTTTGTGACTGAATTTATAGTCGCAAACTTTTGTGACTACTTTGTGACACTTTTGCCACGGACTAACGATGACGAATACAATGGACGTAAAACAGTCGCAAATTTACGGCGATTAACTGTAGTCGCTAACTCGTTGCTATTATGCGACTACTTTGGGACATTTTATCGAGAAAAAATAGAGCGTCGCAAAATAATCGCAATTTATGACAAACTATAAACTGAAGATTAAGTCAGTAAAGTTAGTCGCAAAGCTGTCTTTAAATCACGACGTATTTGCCACTTTTGTTTTGCTTTTAATTTTATTGTCACAAATCAGTCGGTGACTATGTCGGTAAAAAACGTGGTAAATGTGGTAGTGTGGATTTGTACTGAACTTTTGTGACCCTTTTTTGAGTCTCTATTACGTGGTAAAACAGTGACAAATGCGTCGTTATTTGCGACACATCCGTTCGTTGTTGCAAAAGAGTCGCAAAGCAGTCACTTATTGATGTCGGCAAAAAACGTGATAAATGTTTCAGTTTGCGTTTGTATTGAGCTGTTTCGAGCTTTAATTTGTCTCAATTATGTAGTTTTTAGTTACAAAGGAGTCCTTATTTGCGACTGTTTTTACTGGAGTCGCAAAGTAGTCGCAAAATTTATACTATATATAACGCATCACTCTCACCATTCCATTCATATCACTCTCATTCATTTCTAAGTAGAGAGACGGAATAAAAAAAAAGTAGTGAAAAAAAGATTTTTTTTTTTTTTTTAGAAGAGAAGAAAAAAAAAGAGAGAAAGAAGATTTGTTTTTTTAGAAGAAAAGAAAAAAAAAAGCTATGTGGAATTCATCTCGAGAGTGGATGTATAATCGGATCGATGGAAGAACAAATAATATCTCTAAAGAATTTTTGGCGGGAGTTGAGCAGTTCATGAATTTCGCAAACAGCCAGCCTATGGCACAAAACAGTGGAGGTAGGTTTTACTGTCCTTGCGTAAAATGTCAGAACGATGTTATTTTGCATGGTACGACAATATCTAATCATTTGCATAGTAAAGGATTTATGCCAAATTATTATGTATGGTCTGAACATGGTGAAGATTATGACGTGCTAGGGGTAGGAACTAGTAGTCATTATCCTAATACAAATTATACTAGTACTAGTAGTCAGCATGGTAGTCAACCTGGTAGTCAGCCAATAGGATTTGAGGGAAATGTATATGCTGAGATGGTGAATGATGCATTTCATGGTACCACGCCTTTTAATGAGTATCATGAGTATGAAAGTGGATATGATCATGGATATGATCATATCCATGAAGAACCCATTGAAGAGGCGAAACGGTTCTATGACATGTTAGATGCTGCAAATAGTCCACTTTATGATGGATGTCATGAAGGTCATTCGCAACTATCATTGGCGTCTAGGTTCATAAACATCAAGGTTGATAATAATTTGTCTGAGGCATGCATGGACGATTGGGCTGAATTGTTTACGGAGGTTTTACCAGAGGGTAATCAAGCTACTGGTTCATACTACGAGACAGAGAATTTAGTTCGAAAGATAGGATTGCCATACCATACAATTGATGTATGTATAGAGAATTGTATGATATTTTGGAAAGAAGATGGGAATTTGGAGCATTGCAAGTTCTGTGGGAAGCCAAGGTACAAAAGTAGTGGGGGTAGAACTAGAATACCCTTCAGTCGTATGTGGTATCTACCTATTGCAGATAGATTGAAGAGGATGTACCAATCAGAGAAGACCGCATCATCAATGAGATGGCATGCTGAGCATGATTCAGAAGATGGAGTAATGTGTCATCCATCTGATGCGCCTGAATGGAAGAATTTCCAACATTTACATCCCACATTTGCGCAAAAGCCACGAAACGTTTACCTTGGGTTATGTACAGATGGTTGTAATCCATTTGGGGTCTCCAAAAATCATACTTTGTGGCCTGTGATCTTAACTCCATACAACCTACCTCCGGATATGTGCATGAACAGCGAGTATTTATTTCTTACGATTCTGAACTCCGGACCAAACCACCCACGAGCCAGCCTTGATGTTTTCCTCCAACCATTAATCGATGAGTTAAAGGAGTTATGGTATAATGGGGTTGAGGCTTATAATATCTCACTAAATCAAAATTTCAACATGAAAGTTGTTCTTATGTGGACAATAAGCGATTTTCCAGCATACGGTATGTTGTCGGGATGGACGACACATGGAAGATTAGCATGTCCAATTTGTATGGATGACACTGGTGCTTTTCAATTACCAGCTGGGAGGAAAACATGTTGGTTTGACTGTCATAGGAGATTTCTTCCTACAAGTCATCCGATGCGGAAGAATAAAAAGGACTTTCTGAAGGGAAAAGATTCATTGAATGACGAGCCACCAGCATCTCTGAGTAGTCAAGCTATCTATGAGCGTATAAGGAAAGCCAAAGCACCTAAAACATCTATTTGCGGTGGGAATGGTCACGAAAAGAAAGTTAAAGGCTACGGAAGATGGCATAATTGGCATAAAGAAAGCATATTATGGCAGTTACCGTACTGGGTCGATCTGAATTTAAGGCACAACCTGGATTTGATGCACGTCGAGAAAAATGTCTTTGATAACTTGATGTACACCACTATGAATGTAAAAGATAGATCGAAAGACAACGTGCAGTCAAGATTGGATATTGCAAGATTTTGTTCCCGGCAAGATTTACATCTAGATGCTCAAGGGAGAGCCCCATTCCCTATTTGGAGATTGAAAACCAAAGCGAAAGAGGCTTTATTAAAATGGGTAAAAGAAGATGTTAGATTCCCAGACGGATATGTCGCAGATTTAGCTAGCTGTGCTGACATGAAAAATGGAAAGTTTTCGGGAATGAAGAGTCATGACTGCCATGTGTTTATGGAACGATTGCTTCCGTTCATATTTGCAGAGCTTTTACCGCGTAATGTCCACCTGGCGATTTCAGGTATATAAATTAAACATTTAATTTGGTTTAGTTGTTGATATTATATTTATATGTAACAACATAACATGTTATAACTTTGTAGGGATTGGAGCATTTTTCCGCGACCTATGTAGTAGAACATTGGAGCAATCCCGCCTCGAAATTCTGAAGGATAATATTGTCATGATCTTGTGTAATTTGGAGAAAATCTTCCCTCCTTCATTCTTTGATGTAATGGAGCACCTCCCTATTCACCTACCTTATGAAGCACAACTTGGTGGTCCTGTGCAATATAGGTGGATGTATCCTTTCGAAAGGTTTTTTTAACGTTTAAAAGGGAAAGCGAAGAACAAAAGATATCCAGTTGGCTCAATAGTTCAATCCTACTTGAATGATGAGATATCTTATTTCTCAGAACACTATTTCGCTTCACACATTTCTACAACAAGGAGAAGAAGGTAAAACTTCAAATATGATTATTGAATTTTTCTATCAACTTCTAAAATTGTGAAAAGGTTTTACAAAATAAACTTTAACAGGTTAATTCGGCATGAAGAAGGTGAAGTACCTGTATATCCTATACAAGTACCAGATATATTCACTCAAGTTGGTCGTCCAGGCGGAAAAAGTAGTGAATTTTGGTTAACTGAAAAAGATTATAAATGTGCACACGCATATGTTCTGCGCAATTGTGATTATTTCCAGCAACATGAGAGGTATTTTTGATTTACCAAGTATATTTATAACCATATGTTCTTAGGTAAACTTTAAAATATTTACTTTTTGTTGATAAAATACAGATTGTTGGAGGCGCAAATTCGATATGAATATCCAAAACTATCTGATGAAGATGTTAGGTCGAAAAGAGAAGAAGATTTCCATGAATGGATTAAGCAATATGTATGTTTTACTATCCACCAATTAATTATATCAACATGATAAATATTGTGATCTAAAATTTTGTATATATATTTGGCACAGGTGCGTGGTGGTTTTGAAAGTTTTCCTCCATGGGTCCATGAAATCGTGGACGGTCCTGAAAATAAAGTTAAGTCTTGGCCTATATATTTTACAAGAGGTTATCTGTTTCACACAAAAGCTCACGGTCTCACTAAAAAAACAATGAATTATGAGGTATGTGTCCGAGGACAAACTTATTCCAATTCATCTGGCGAGGACGATTTTTACGGGACCATTGAAAATATCATAGAGCTTACCTATCCAGGATTTTTGAATTTACGGGTCACACTTTTCTATTGTGAATGGTATGACTCTACAATTGACAAAGGCACTCGAATACGCGATGGAGGCATTGTTGACGTGTTGTCATCAAGGAGATACCGACATTATGAACCGTTTATATTAGGTAATGTTCTATTTTAAATATATATTTATAGATATATATATACATCTAATTGAGAACCATTTTTTATGTGTAGGTTCTCAAGCTGATCAAGTTTGTTATCTTTCATATCCTCACACTAAACGACCTCGAAAACTTTGGCTCAACGTTCTGAAAGTTAATCCAAGGCATGCTGTACAAGGGAACTTAAAACAAAAGGAGGTTGTTATATTGCAGCAAACAGTTGATGATGGAATGACAGATTCAATAGAGGAGATCATAGTTGACAGTTTCGTAGATGGTAATCAGCCTAATGAAGAACTTGATTTTGAGATCAACGATGCTGAACAAGAAGACGAATTTCGTGGCAACTACTCGTCGTCGTCTTCGTCTTCAGATGAGGATGAAGATCAAGAAGATGAAAATGAGGAATATGAATAATTTTCATGTTTATTATTTGTGTATTTGTAATTTTATTGAAATCGCAAACACTAGTGTTATTATAATTTTATTGAAATTTCGATGATGTTTTCTCTCTAATTTTATCAATATTTTATAGTCAGAAAAACGTCATAAATTGAGACTATAGTGCGACTGTTATGTTTTGTCTAATATTTTTTTGGTTAAAAAATCTTAACACAAAATTAGACTAATATTTTATTGTCACAAAGACGTCACAAATTGAGACTATATTGTGACTGAACTTATATTTTGCGACTGTTTTGTCACTAAAGTGATTGTGCATCTGTTTCTGTCAGTCGCAATAGAGTCTTAAAGTACAACGGTTTAGCGAGTATCTTACATTAATTTTAGAATTTTACAAATTTGAGTACAAAAAATGTCAACTTATACATTTCTACTTATATGTGACATCTAATATTTACTAAATTTCTATAATCACATAAATAAAACACCAAATTAGACAATTATGTTTATATCCTCCAACACATGTATTAGGGTTACATGTGTTTAATTAAGTTAGAGTAGTGAAGGTTGTATATATTTACAAAAACATATAAAAATTATTATGTTTGATATTTTATCAAAACTAAACTCTTAAATGAGAGTATACATGATCAAAGGGTCATGTCTAATATGTTTTTGGTTATAAAATCTTAACACAAAATTAGACTAATATTTTATTGTCACAAAGACGTCACAAATTGAGACTATATTGTGACTGAACTTATATTTTGCGACTGTTTTGTCACTAAAGTGATTGTGCATCTGTTTCTGTCAGTCGCAATAGAGTCTTAAAGTACAACGGTTTAGCGAGTATCTTACATTAATTTTAGAATTTTACAAATTTGAGTACAAAAAATGTCAACTTATACATTTCTACTTATATGTGACATCTAATATTTACTAAATTTCTATAATCACATAAATAAAACACCAAATTAGACAATTATGTTTATATCCTCCAACACATGTATTAGGGTTACATGTGTTTAATTAAGTTAGAGTAGTGAAGGTTGTATATATTTACAAAAACATATAAAAATTATTATGTTTGATATTTTATCAAAACTAAACTCTTAAATGAGAGTATACATGATCAAAGGGTCATGTCTAATATGTTTTTGGTTATAAAATCTTAACACAAAATTAGACTAATATTTTATTGTCACAAAGACGTCACAAATTGAGACTATATTGTGACTGAACTTATATTTTGCGACTGTTTTGTCACTAAAGTGATTGTGCATCTGTTTCTGTCAGTCGCAATAGAGTCTTAAAGTACAACGGTTTAGCGAGTATCTTACATTAATTTTAGAATTTTACAAATTTGAGTACAAAAAATGTCAACTTATACATTTCTACTTATATGTGACATCTAATATTTACTAAATTTCTATAATCACATAAATAAAACACCAAATTAGACAATTATGTTTATATCCTCCAACACATGTATTAGGGTTACATGTGTTTAATTAAGTTAGAGTAGTGAAGGTTGTATATATTTACAAAAACATATAAAAATTATTATGTTTGATATTTTATCAAAACTAAACTCTTAAATGAGAGTATACATGATCAAAGGGTCATGTCTAATATGTTTTTGGTTATAAAATCTTAACACAAAATTATACTAATATTTTATTGTCACAAAGACGTCACAAATTGAGACTATATTGTGACTGAACTTATATTTTGCGACTGTTTTGTCACTAAAGTGATTGTGCATCTGTTTCTGTCAGTCGCAATAGAGTCTTAAAGTACAACGGTTTAGCGAGTATCTTACATTAATTTTAGAATTTTACAAATTTGAGTACAAAAAATATCAACTTATACATTTCTACTTATATGTGACATCTAATATTTACTAAATTTCTATAATCACATAAATAAAACACCAAATTAGACAATTATGTTTATATCCTCCAACACATGTATTAGAATTACATGTGTTTAATTAAGTTAAAGTAGTGAAGGTTGTATATATTTACAAAAACATATAAAAATTATTATGTTTGATATTTTATCAAAACTAAACTCTTAAATGAGAGTATACATGATCAAAGGGTCATGTCTAATATGTTTTTGGTTATAAAATCTTAACACAAAATTATACTAATATTTTATTGTCACAAAGACGTCACAAATTGAGACTATATTGTGACTGAACTTATATTTTGCGACTGTTTTGTCACTATTTAGATTGTGCATGTCAACAAATTGAGACGTGTAGGTGTCTGGGTTTATAATTTGCGACTGTTCTGCCACTAAGTATAGTTTTTGTTTAATGTTTACGACAGTCACAAAGTAGTCTTAAAGTACCACTACTTTCTTACGGATTAAAATTTCCCCAAATTTTAGTGAAAATTATTAGCGGTAATTATTCCCCCGAGTTTAATTATTCCCCCCCCCCCATCAAATTGAACACTCTTAGTAACACTCTTAGTAAATATCGAAACCCTCATAATTTCCCGAAACCCTCTTTTTTCTTTTCTCTCTGTCTTTTCGTTTTCTAATCTACTGAAATTCCGACTTCTTCTCCGACTTCTTCTCCGACTTCTGTTCCGATGAAATCCGGCGGTGGTGGTCGTGGATCTGGCGGTGGTGGTCGTAGATCTGGCGGTGGTGGTCATGGATCTGGCGGCGTTGCGAGACGAAGTAGAGATGTCGCTTCGTCGTCTCACTCCTCTAACCCTTCCTCTCACAACGAAAATTCTTCACACTCCCAACAATCTCAACCGTCGCTTCCATCTCGGTATACGCAAGCATCATTTCCCCAGTATCCTCGAGAAGCTTCTCCTCAGCCACAACAACCAGGCTTTCAACAACAGCTCCACTCCCAGATGCAGCAGCCACCACCACCGCATGCTCATGTTCCGGTGTATCAACAGGTGGCTCCTCAGAATCCGGGATACAACCAGCCGCTTCACAATGGTGGATATCAACCACCGCTTCACCATCCGGCTTATCCACCGCCGCTTCAGGATCTGGGGTTTCTGCCGCCGAATCCTCAGAATCCGGTGTATCAACCGCTGGCTCCTCCGAATCAAGGATTCCAACCGCCGCCGCCTCCGAATCAGGACGGTCAAGAGCATCCACCACCGGCTCAGAATCAAGACTTCCAACAGCAACTGGATGAGTTGCTTGCACTTCCTGGTCGACACCATCTCCCGATATTGAGTCCGCATCCCATCCCCGACACTCAAAGCATATGGTAAAATATTTTTTTCTTTTATTTTATCATTTGATTATTATTTTGATAAATAAGTAAAATATTTATCATTTGATTATCATTTTATCATTTGGTAAAATATTTTTTTCTTTTATTTTATAATTTGATTATCGCATTGCTCCCATTTGAATAACGCTTTGTGTGTTGTGTTATCGTTTAGATAAAATAAGTAGATTATTGTTTGGTTCAGTTTCTTATTGTTTTCAAAGTTTGGTTCGTTTTCTTAGTTGTTTTCAAAGTTTCTAAATTGTTTTCAAAGTTTGTTGTGTTGTGTTGTATTGTGTTGTGAAGTTTAGTTCAATTTCCATTAGATTATTGTGTTGTGATCCATTCGCTTATGTTTGATGGCTTATATTTTATAACTTAACACTCTCATATTTATGTAACAGGTTTGGACGAGACAAAGGAAAGCTATCTCGTGTTATTTCTGGGATTTTAAGGAGAAAGTTCGATGGTCCATACTTCAGCTGGAAGGTTACGCCATTACACATACGGGAGAGATATTTTAGATCCTTTACGGTAATGAGTTTCTTTTTAGACACAGTTTCTTTTTTTACTAAACTAAGTCAATGAGTTTGTCTTTTGTTTACTTACTTGACACTTACTTTACATTGTTGTACTGTGTAGAGGAAATACAATTGGGATGTTGCGATTACTGAGCTTGTGAGAGAAGGATTTGTGAAGATAGCGAAAAACAGAATGAAAGGAATTGTAAGTCAAGCAAAGACGTATGATGAGCCACCGATTTGGATCAATCCTACACTTTGGAAACAAATGTGGGAGCATTGGGACACACCTGAAGCTAAGGAGAAGAGCTCTAATGCATCCCAAGCCCGTAATTCTGATCGTGACGGTCTTGGAATCCACAAACATCTATCCAGCCAGAAATCTTACTTGCGAATTCAACAAGAGTTGGTAAATGCTCTAAACTAACTCTAATTATTTCATTTAAATATTTCAGTATCCACAATTAACATTTTTCTATCCATTGTAGGAAGAAAAGTTGGGACGTCCTGTCTCGCTTGGAGAGGTGTTTGTCGCAACACATACAAAGGCAGATGGAAGTTTTTATTCAGAAGGCCAAACAAGTTGTGGAGACATATGAGAAGAACATAGAGGAGGTAATGTCTCAAATGGAGTCTGATGTTACAGACCACTCCTCGCCAGATTCTCCTCATGCAACCCTCCTCCCCATTCAAGAAAAAGATGACATTTTCTTAAAGGTAATTTCCAGTACAATTGTCTTTGTTGTGCCTATCATAATTGTCTTATTTTGCTAAGCTAAGTATCTGATTTTGATTGATGCTTAAGAATCCTTGATATTGATATACTTTTGATTGATGCTTGAGAATACTCGATGTTGATTATCTGGGTTTGTGTGATATTTCTATCTGGGTTTGTGTGATATTTCTGTTTGTTATGTTTGTTTTGTGAATGATCATCTCTTCTTTTGTCTTAGTGTACTGTAACGAATGCCAAGGGAACCCCCTTTGGACTTGGAAGTCTCTCGGAGATAATCACCAAAGGGAAAAGAAAGGCTACTTATCCAAGCTCTAGTCCAGATTCGCTGTTAGAGATTCAAGAACAACTCCAGGTTGCTCGTCGTAAGCTCGCTGATCAAGATGAAGAAAATGCTCGACGTGCCAGAGAAGATGCTAGACGTGATGAGGAGCAACGTGACGCTCAAAACCGCATTGCAACCTTGGAGATGCTCGTATCCTACTTGAAGACTAGTGATCCGGGGGTTGCAGAATTCTTGTCTACTCAACCACCAGCCAATGCGCCATTAACCACAGCAGCACCAGCAACCAACATCACTCCAGCCACTGCGACCAATGTCAACCAACCTGCAACAACCACTTCAGGAGCTAGTTCACCATCTACTTCACCTGCGACTGCACCAACCACTTCACCTTTGTCAGTATCATCCTCTCATGCTTAACAAACTAATTCTATCTCTTTTAAGCCTCTATAACTATTTTTTGGATTGTGTAGTAGTGTTTCTAGATCCTTAGCCTAAAACTATTTTCTGTATATGATCGTTGAATGATTTGTATGTTTTTTGTTAAGATCATTCAAATCAGGATTTTAATTTAAATTCAGGTTTTTTTTTTCAAAATTTATTGTATACTGTCCCAAATTACTAGGTATATTTTCACTGATTTGCGACCATTTATAATTTAAATAAACACAAACAAAGTACCAAATTTGTTGTGTATATGTCAAGATTTTGGGACTAAAAAAACTTAGTCTTCAGTCCGTCACAAACAATTCTGACTCCTTTGCGACTATCTTGTGACTAAACAGCGACTATTTTAGGACCAAAATTCAGATTTTTAAAGTTTACTGTGGTATTAAGTCAGTCTTCCAAACGTAGCTAATTTGTGACTACCATGTCGTCTGAAAGAAGTCGTCTATTACGACTGCCAAAGCGAGTCACTATACTGTCGTTAATTACGACGGTATATTCCGGTCTGTCCGTAGTCGCCAATTACGACTGCGCCAGTGAGTCACTATAGAGTCGTTCATTACGACGGTACGTTTCGGTCTGTCCGTAGTCGCTAATTAACGACCATAACCCTTGTCTCCAATGCGTCGCAAATAAGGGACTGGTTTGCGACCAAAACAATTTGCGACCAAATATTTGCGACCAAATATAACAGTCCTTCAATAGTTGCACATACCGACTTAGCGACTGATTTGAGACGATTCCAGTAGTCCCAAACGCCGTGTTTTCGTGTAGTGCATGCAGAAGAAGCAGAAGGAGAAGATGATGAAAAAGAAGTTGGAGAAGAGGAGAGATGGCGGGGTAGACGGTGGAGAAGGCGGTGGCGTTTCTTCCGCCGGTAACAGAATATTTCCGGTTAAGTCTTCTCCGTCGTCGACTTACGAAGTTGTAGAAAGACAAGAATGAATCAAGTGTGAGATATTTCTTCTATTTTTAGCTGACTTTATGTGTCTTTGTGTGTGATTTGATGCGATGTGATATAAGTGGTCCTCTTTTTGTGTCTAGTCTTTTAAGTTACGTAATTTGTGTTACTTTGTTTTAATGTCATCACATCTGTAATAAAAACATTGTATATTTTCGTAGATTCCAATGATCAACATGTAAGATATTTCTGTAATGAAAAATTGTTTATGAATTTCTCGGTTTTTGGTTTTGGCAAACTAAATACGAGTGGTCAATTCAGTCGGTTTAAGACATAGTCAAATTGGGAATCAGTGGAACCTAGTTAGCTAGACACGATTAGCGTTTTGGTTTCTAATTCAATAACACTCTCGACAATTCCTTTCCATGTCTTATTCCCTGTCGTTAGGAGCATTTGCGGCTAAAAGTAAAGATGTAGATGTATATATAAAGAAGAGAATTATGGTTGTCACTGATAATCTTATATCTCAGCAGTATAAGGTGTACCGATTTCGTTATATGTAAAACTCTCTTTCAACTGTTAACTATTTATGTACTTTCTTTCTACTCATTAATTTTCTTTGTATTGTTTTGAGTTACCAATCAAATCTCATGGTTGTATACTTGTATTAGACCTAATTGTAATGCATATGTGCAATATCGTTTTTTACCATGTGCAAATGGAAAATATCGAACTCTAACATGATTCCGAATAAAAAAGAAGATTGATCTTAATTAAAATAAATCTAACAGAGCATGCATATAATTTATGATCTATAATACTAAAAAAAATCTTTTTACAATAGTAAATATATCTTTAATAAAACTTTTAAACATGATTTAAATCTACATAAAGTTTGTGACAGTTCTGCGTATGAGTGAGGGCTTATATGATCTATGGAAAAACACACAAAGATAGATCTTGATTGTGTGAGTTTTGGTTAGACTGAGAACAAGTTCCAACGAATAATAGAATTAGCCACATCGTCATTTGTCAAAATTGTAAAAACTTTATCTTGTTCACGTTTTGAAACTTTTTTCTTGACTCTGTTGGCTGGTGCCCAAGAAACGATCTCACAAGTTATATCAGAGTTTATATATGTTCAAAATTTTCAAGATGTCATCCGAAGGTTGAGATTTTTGATGGAAGAAGAGGCTATATTCTTTGGTAAGAGACATGACCCGATATAACCTCTTTTTTTTTCGTATTAAACTTACACTAAAAAGTTCTAGTTTAGGTTCTCATAAAAGTTTCTAAGAGAATAAAAAACTTTTTTTAAAAACTCGGATTAATTTTGGGTTCGTTCGTAATTTATATATCAAATCAATCATTTATTTACTTCAACTGCTATTGAAATCTAATGTATGTTAAAAAGTAACATATTATACCATATATCAATCATTATTACTTCAGTTGCCATTAAAATTATGCGTGAAAAGTGTTTTATTACAATTAGAAAGGGTAATTTATGAATTATAATAAAAACAAAAATGAATTCGATTTCAGTATAATAAAGTGTTGGTCTGTTTAAATCTTAGTTCTGTTAAAAGGGAAAAATATCTTAACTGTCTTTAGAAATTCTTGGTTTAGTACTTCTTTAGAAATTCTTGGTTTAGTACTTAGGGGTGAGAAGTAGCAAAATAATTAGCATAGGAGACGAGGTGTGAATTGTGATGAACCTACAAATTGCACCACTATTGTAAGTCATCGTTGAGAAGATGAGGAAAACAAGGAGCACAATATTGTATGTGTTAATGGCCAAGTTTCGAGAAAGATTATTATTAGAAAACTCACAACCGAAAGAATGTCTTTTTTTTTTTTTTTTTTTTCTTGGGGGGGGGGGGGGGGGAGGGGGTTTATACGGTTCAAGAAACTAGTGGCATCAAATTGTGATAAGAATTTAGAAGATCATAAAATATGATTTTTTTTCTCCCAGTCTGGTCTTGTGATCATAATTGGCTAGGAAGAAAGAGCACATGTGCATCATATGGTTATCATAATTGTGCTTATCATATGCTTTTATGGGCATAGTTGTCGATAGAAACAAAACATGCGTCGAGGGGAAACAAATAATAATACTTAAAAACTTAGAATCTTTGATTCCCATGAGCCATGAGGCCATGTGGTAAAGCTCTCCCACGTTATTTCTTTTACCATTCTCTTTAATTTGTTCCCCCGATCGACTTCTCTCACTTTCGGACAAAACCAAATTGCTGTCATTTTTTGGACACGATGAAGTATAATATCAAGGAAGTAATGTAGAAGCCGCAAATAAAAGATAGTTATAATTTTATCCACGGGAAAATAATTAACAAGTTGACAATGTTTTCCTTATTCGATTTGGTGGTAGTTACCTTTACTAACAGTTATCACCATCGTAAAGGACTAATTAATCGAGTTTGGTAACAAATCAACATATAGGACCAATAACAAATACTTCAAATCTACTTATTTTTCTTTGTCCTTTTTTTTTTAAATAAAAAATTGATTAAATCCGATGTTATTATTTCTTGTATTGTATATCTCTCTAGTTGATCTTGTAAGAGACAACTTTTCATATCTTCATCAGAATAAATATTTAAATCCAGAATAAACAAATATACTGCCAAAAATGTTTTTTCTTTTTCTTTGAATTGTTTCTTTTTATAGTATATAATAATGACTACGTCTTGTACTCCATATATACTGTACAATTAGGTTTTACTCCGTGGTACATCACGAGTCTATTATTTTGTTGATATATATACTGTTAACGGTTGTAGGTAGAGTTTTGTAGAAACTATTGATTCACAAGTTAAGAATATACATTTTACGATTTGTTAGTTATGATTTAGGAATGAATGATCTGGCATATTTTTATTATAATTCTCAATTGATATTATTGGATTAATAGTGTACATTTAAAGCTAATAAGATCTTACCAAATATGTAATCGTTTATTAAACGCAAATTAGATATTTTCTAAGATGTATTCATCTTGAATTAGTTTCTATATTATAGGGTTGTGATTAAGAGAATGTGATTACATAAATTGGGTTATCAATTCTTTTTGTCAAACTCGGTCCTAAAAATTTGACATGCAAATTAAATATTTCCTAAGATACAATGTGCATTAATTGACATTCATTGGATGTAAATAAGTACGCTATGAATTAAAAACCGGCCCAAAATATTCGGCAATCTTAAGGAGGATCCGGATAATTGAATCGGTTATAATTTTAGTTAAAAACTCGACCCGAAGTTGGCAAAAAGTGATGACACCCTATTGTACTCCAAAAATGTATTTCGAGCTCTATATGTGGATATACTTGTTTGGTTACAAATATCCTAAGATAATTTTTAATATATATCCGTTTATAAAAATTCAAATCACATAATATGCTGAAAAAAATCTAAAATTTTATTAACTTTATGTATTGAATAGTAATTAAAATAAGTAAATATAAGATTAATAAAAATAAAAGGAGAATTATATTTTAATCTAACATATTTATTTAAATTAGATAGATATATTTTAGGAAATTAATATTATCAAATAAGGAAATGATTGTGTTTGGTTTTAAGAATTGTAGAGAATTTAGTTGAGACTTATTTGAATACAAAGATAAGAGAGGATGACACAAAAATGTACTTAACAAATGTTAAAATATATATTAAATCGGAATGTCATCTTGAGCCATAACAATTTTATCGACTTTTAATTATAAAATGTAAAAGTTTTGTTTGAATTAAGCAAATAGTCAATACAAGTGAACTAAATGGTTTCTTTGAAGCAAACTTAATCAATATAAATTTAGTAACCGTAAATTATTAAAAGCTTCAATCATTTACAAAAAAATGTCATATGTTGTATTCGATTTATCATCTAAAGTTTTGGCAATCTATCTTTAAATCAAATTGTTGGGAATTCTTTTCCTTAATAGTATCTTCTAGTAATAATGTGTAATCAAAATCTCATTATAATATCTTTTAAGTTATGTGTTCATTTTATTGTTTAGTTTGGAATTTTATCAATATCTTTTCACTGAAAGAAAAAAAAAGTGATTTGTAAAATTATTAACCAAGGTAAAAATGTTGAAAAAAATTTATTTGACGTGAGCAAAAAAGTTTATAATAAATTCAGCTAAGTCAATTTCGTTACTAATTTTGATTAACGAAAGTATTTTAATAAATTCAATTATTATTCGCTGTACACGACTCGTTTAGTTCTGTAGCCGAGCTGAAGCCGACAAAAGCCGGCTGAGTTAAATGCACTTCTTTGTCGGTGGACAAAGCCGGCATCCAATCTAATCACACAACACTCTCTCTCTCTCTCACCAGCCCACACACAGCTCTCTCTCCCTTTTCTCTCTCTCTCTCTCCTCCGCTTTATACTTTGTTGAGTCAAAAAAATTACAGACGAAGAAGAAACCTCTCTCTCTCTCTCTCTCTCTTTCTCTCTCGTCTTCTTCGCTTCTCTTCTACGAAACTAGACAAATGCAGAAGAACTGATTCTGCTTTCTTCTCGCATTCTCTCATTTAGGTGAGTTCAATTTCTCAACCTATCTGCATGATTTGGTATCGGATCTCTTGTGTTTCAATTTCAATGAGAGATCCGAGAGAGAGACTTTAAATCTCCGGTTTTGAATTTTGATTCTTCCACCCCCCCCCCCCGATCTGAATCCTGCTTTTTTGAGTTCATACTGATTAAAAAGTTTCCTGATTTAGCTTTAAGTTCGAATCGATTCGGATCGTGTGAGTTTTATTTATTTATTTATATTCAGTTGCTTATAGTATAATTCAGTTAGGTAGAGTCATCTTTGGATACTATATAGTTGCATTTTGCTTGAGTGAGTCATTCTTTCTTTATCTGGATCTTTATGCTCTGTCTTCGTCTGATCTCTGTGTTTGCAGGAGGAGGGCGTTGATGTTTTGACGATCTGGTTTTGGTAGATCTGGGTAGGGGCAAGGTCTCTGGGGTCTACTTTTGATTTTGTGAATCTTGAAGTGAAGTGTAATAAAGAAGATATTATGACAAGTGCACTTGGATGGAGATTTTCTTCCAGTAATGGGAATGGCCTTGCCCCAAGCGAGTCGGTAATTAACTTGATATATTTACGACTTTATCACAGTGCTTAGCTGCAGTATCAATTAGATCTGAGTTATTCTAGAGTGGTATTTCCATTTTTGGTGTATTAGAAGGATTTGATTAAGCTGAGATATGTTCCTTGAGTTTGAATCAGATTATGAATTGTACTTGAGCTGATCCCATTGTTGATTAAATTACTCAGTGGTACTTTTTTCTTTCTTCCTTTGAATTGTATCTTGTGAGTAATCTTTATGTTTTGTTATGTCACGTGTCTGCGTATCTCTTTACTGCTTTTCTTCTTGTTTCGTTTTACTGTGGAAATTTCATAAAGTTTTCCTTCTTTACATCAAAAACCTGATAGTCTTTTGCAGGACACGTTCCATTGCATAGGAGCAAACGTCTTGCAATTTTTTTGATCATTTAACTTATTTTTGTGTTGGCTGGTCTTGATTGCAGGAGAGAAATGGGGATATGAAGATACATGATTCAGAGCCCCCAACTCCACATTCAACCACAAAGATGAGTTTAAGGTAACACATATATTATTTACCAATCAGTGTGATAAAATTGAGGCCTTGTCAGTATTTGTTGCACCTCAATCTGTGGATTAATAAAAACCAATATTATCTGGACTGGTTTCTTATGTCATTTTTTCGGATGAGGCGTTTTAATTAGAAAGGCACAACTATTATCGACTTTGTAACTAACATTTTTTCATCACTTGCAGAGACCGCACCACCAGCATGGAAGATCCAGACGGGACATTAGCAAGTGTTGCACAATGCATCGAGCAGCTGCGCCAAGGTTCATCATCTGCACAAGAAAGAGAATACTGCCTGAAGCAGTTACTGGACCTTATAGAAATGCGTGAAAATGCATTCAGCGCTGTCGGATCACACTCCCAAGCTGTGCCAGTACTTGTGTCTCTTCTACGATCAGGATCACTTGGAGTGAAGATACAAGCTGCAACCGTTTTGGGTTCACTCTGCAAGGAGAACGAACTTAGAGTTAAAGTGTTACTTGGGGGATGCATTCCTCCATTGCTTGGCCTTCTCAAATCCAGTTCAGTTGAAGGGCAGATCGCTGCAGCAAAGACAATCTATGCTGTTTCTGAAGGTGGTGTGAAAGACCATGTTGGATCAAAAATATTTTCCACTGAGGGAGTTGTACCGGTTCTCTGGGACCAGTTGCGCAGTGGAAATAAGAAAGGAGAGGTTGATGGTTTGTTAACTGGTGCACTTAAGAACCTTTCTAGCACCACTGAAGGATTTTGGTCTGAGACAATTCGAGCTGGGGGAGTTGATGTACTTGTTAAGCTGCTTGCAAGCGGGCAGTCAAGCACACTATCTAATGTCTGCTTCCTTCTTGCGTGTATGATGATGGAGGACGCCTCCGTTTGTTCCAGTGTATTGACTGCGGACATTACAAAACAGCTTCTCAAGTTATTAGGATCAGGTAATGAAGCCCCAGTGAGGGCGGAGGCTGCTGCTGCTCTCAAGTCGCTTTCTGCTCAATCTAAGGAAGCAAAGCGAGAAATCGCTAATTCTAATGGTATTCCTGTTCTAATTAATGCAACAATAGCTCCATCGAAAGAATTCATGCAAGGTGAATATGCCCAAGCACTACAAGAAAATGCAATGTGTGCCCTTGCTAATATTTCCGGTGGTTTGTCATATGTCATATCAAGCCTTGGTCAGAGCCTTGAATCTTGCTCTTCACCTGCTCAGACTGCTGACACCCTTGGGGCGTTAGCTTCAGCATTAATGATATATGACGGCAAGGCAGAAACTACTAGAGCATCTGATCCATTGGTCGTTGAGCAGACTCTGCTAAAGCAGTTCAAGCCTCGTCTACCATTCCTGGTGCAAGAACGTACAATTGAAGCACTTGCAAGTTTGTATGGGAATTCCATACTCTCTATCAAACTTTCCAACTCGGATGCAAAACGTTTGCTTGTTGGTCTAATAACAATGGCGGTGAATGAGGTTCAAGATGAGCTTGTAAAGGCTCTTCTGATGCTGTGTAACCAGGAAGGTAACCTGTGGCCTGCCTTACAGGGTCGTGAAGGGATCCAAATGCTGATATCTCTTCTGGGTCTTTCGTCCGAACAGCAGCAAGAATGTGCTGTTGCACTTCTTTGCCTCCTGTCTAACGAAAATGATGAAAGCAAGTGGGCCATCACTGCTGCTGGAGGTATACCTCCACTTGTTCAAATTCTAGAGACTGGGTCGGCCAAAGCCAGGGAAGACTCTGCAACCATCCTTAGGAACTTGTGCAATCATAGTGAAGATATACGTGCTTGTGTTGAAAGTGCTGATGCTGTCCCTGCTCTCTTATGGCTACTAAAGAATGGTAGTGCAAACGGTAAAGAAATAGCCGCCAAGACATTGAATCATTTGATTCATAAATCAGATACTGCAACAATCAGTCAGCTTACTGCTTTGCTTACCAGTGATCTACCTGAGTCGAAAATTTACGTTTTGGATGCATTGAAGAGTATGCTTTCTGTGGTCCCATTCAATGACATGTTACGTGATGGCAGTGCTTCGAATGATGCTATTGAGACCATGATCAAGTTAATGAGCTCTGCAAAAGAAGAGACTCAAGCAAATTCAGCCTCAGCTCTTGCAGCTATCTTTCAGATCAGAAAGGATTTGCGTGAGAGCGCTCTAGCCCTCAAAACTCTCTTGTCTGCCATAAAACTGCTGAATGTGGATTCGGAGAAGATTCTTGTTGAGTCTTGCCGCTGTCTGGCTGCAATTTTACTTTCAATTAAGGAGAATCGCGATGTGGCCATTTCTGCCAGAGAAGCATTGCCTACTCTGGTTTCTCTTGCCAACTCTTCCGTTCTAGAAGTTGCTGAGCAAGGAATGTGCGCTTTGGCTAATCTTATATTGGACAGTGAAGTGTCAGAGAAGGTCATTGTCGAAGATATTATTTTGTCAGCCACTAGAATCTTACGTGAAGGTACAGTGTCTGGAAAGACACTTGCTGCTGCTGCAATTGCCCGCCTGCTTAGTCGTCGCCGAATTGATACTGCGTTGACAGATTCTGTGAACCGTGCTGGAACAGTGCTTGCCTTAGTGTCTCTTCTAGAATCTGCGGACGGAAGATCTGATGCAATATCAGAAGCCCTAGATGCGCTTGCTATATTCTCAAGATCAGGAGGTAATGGAAATGTAAAACCAGCTTGGGTCGTTTTGACTGAATCTCCTAACAGCATAGCCCCAATAGTCTCATCTATAGTGAGTGTTGCCAATCCTTCACTACAGGACAAAGCTATTGAAGTATTGTCAAGACTTTGCCGAGATCAGCCTATGGTTTTGGGAAACATGGTCAACAATGCCAGAGATTGCGTGTCATCTGTAGCTAAAAGGGTGATAAATACCAGGGACCCGAAAATAAAAATTGGTGGAGCTGCTATTATTATTTGTGCTGCCAAAGTTAACGACGAGAAGATGATAGAAAATTTGAATGAGACACAATTGTGTGCCAAATTCGTTCAAGCACTTGTGCGGATTCTAGATTCATCTCAGATTTCTGTGCAAGATCAGGAAAAGGATGAGAACGATAGAATCTGCATATGCATTCATCCCAAAGAAAAAGAAGATGAAGAGCAAGAGGCAACAGAATGTAGAGAGGGTTCCACGGGAGCAACAGTTATTTCTGGTGACAATTTAGCCATTTGGTTGCTCTCGGTTCTTTCTTGTCATGATGAAAAGAGCAGAGCAGTAATATTGGAGTCGGAAGGCATCGAGTTGATTACTGACAGGATAGGCAACCGTTTTATCCAGGTATTTAACTCTCTTATAGATTACAGTCTTTGAGATCACAGCTTATCGAGTTGATTACTGATAAAAGAAACCCACTGTGATAGCATTTAACGTTTAAACTCATTTTGGGACGCTAATTTGTCCTTTATATTGCTTTAGCTGCTAATCCATTTTTACACTTCAGGCTGATAATGGAGAAGACGCCAACATTTGGGTTTGTGCATTATTGCTAGCCATACTTTTCCAGGACAGAGAAATCACCCGCTCACATGCAACAATGAAGGCTGTTCCAGTGCTCTCAAATCTTGTGAAGTCAGAGGAATACGCAGACAGATATTTTGCAGCACAAGCTCTAGCTAGTCTTGTCTGTAACGGTAGTCGGGGAACTCTTCTATCTGTTGCAAACTCTGGTGCTGCGGCTGGGTTTATATCATTGCTTGGTTGTTCTGATGATGACATAAAAGAACTTCTACAGCTGTCTCAGGAGTTCGATTTAGTGCGGTACCCAGACCAGGTTGCCCTTGAAAGACTTTTCCGAGTTGAAGATATTAGAGTTGGGGCTACTTCTCGAAAAGCAATTCCCTTACTAGTTGAACTTCTTAAACCAATTCCAGACCGCCCCGGTGCTCCTCTTCTTGCACTTAATCTTCTAACTCAGCTTGCCGGAGACTGTCCACAAAATATGATTGTCATGGTAGAGTCAGGTGCTCTTGAGGGCCTCTCGAAATATCTTTCCCTTGGACCTCAGGACGAGCAAGAGGAAGCTGCAACAGTTCTTTTAGGCATCTTATTTAGCAGTGCTGAAATTCGAAGGCATGACTCAGCATTTGGTGCCGTCAGCCAACTTGTAGCAGTTTTGCGTCTAGGTGGAAGAGGAGCTAGGTACAGTGCTGCCAAGGCATTGGATAGTCTCTTTACCGCTGATCATATAAGAAATGCAGAGTCTTCTAGACAAGCTGTTCAGCCATTGGTAGAGATCCTCAACACTGGTTCAGAGAGGGAGCAGCATGCTGCTATTGCTGCACTTGTTAGGTTGTTGAGTGATAATCCATCACGGGCTTTGGCAGTTGCAGATGTTGAGATGAATGCGGTAGATGTTCTCTGCAGGATCCTTTCTTCAAACTATACGATGGAACTGAAGGGGGATGCTGCGGAGCTGTGCTATGTTCTGTTTGCAAATACAAGGATTAGGTCTACAGTTGCTGCAGCGCGTTGTGTTGAGCCACTTGTCTCTCTTCTTGTGACTGAGTTCAGCCCTGCTCAGCATTCAGTTGTACGTGCACTGGATAAGCTTGTCGATGATGAACAACTGGCTGAACTAGTTGCAGCTCATGGTGCTGTGGTTCCTCTTGTTGGCCTTCTCTATGGTAAAAACTATGTGCTTCATGAGGCGATATCCAGGGCTCTAGTAAAGTTAGGTAAGGACAGGCCTGCTTGTAAACTGGAAATGGTGAAAGCTGGAGTTATCGACTGCGTACTTGATATTCTCCACGAAGCTCCAGATTTTCTTTGTGCTGCGTTTTCGGAACTGCTTCGCATCCTCACAAATAATGCTACGATTGCCAAGGGACAATCGGCTGCGAAAGTGGTGGAGCCACTTTTCAATTTGCTGACAAGGTTGGAGTTTGGAGCTGATGGACAGCACAGTGCTCTGCAAGTTTTGGTCAATATCTTAGAACATCCACAATGCCGAGCTGATTATACACTTACACCGCACCAAGTGATTGAGCCGCTAATTCCGCTGCTGGAATCTCCATCCCCAGCAGTACAACAGTTGGCAGCTGAGCTTCTGTCTCATCTTCTCTACGAGGAGCATCTGCAGAAGGATCCATTAACACAACTTGCGATCGGACCTCTAATCCATGTGCTGGGATCCGGCATACACTTATTACAGCAAAGAGCTGTGAAAGCTCTCCTTAGCATTGCTCTAACTTGGCCAAATGAAATAGCTAAAGAAAGTGGTGTGAGTGAGCTGTCAAAGGTGATACTGCAAGCAGATCCATCACTTTCCAATGTGTTATGGGAGTCTGCAGCATCAATTTTGGTTATCATCTTGCAATTTAGCTCCGAATTTTACCTGGAAGTTCCTGTCGCTGTTCTTGTAAGACTGCTTCGTTCTGCTTCTGAAAACACCGTGGTTGGTGCACTTAACGCTCTTCTAGTGTTGGAAAGTGATGATGGAACCAGCGCAGAGTCCATGGCTGAAAGCGGTGCCATAGAAGCTCTACTTGATCTTTTAAGGTCTCATCAGTGTGAGGACACAGCAGCGAGACTGCTTGAGGTACTTCTCAACAACGTGAAGATAAGAGATTCAAAAGCCACCAAGACTGCAATCTTACCCTTGTCCCAGTACCTCTTGGATCCACAGACCCAAGCTCAGCAAGCGCGTTTACTGGCAACTTTGGCCCTCGGTGATCTTTTCCAGAATGAAGCACTCGCTAGAAGCACTGACGCAGCTTCTGCTTGCCGTGCTTTAGTTAATGTCCTCGAAGAACAACCCACTGAAGAAATGAAAGTAGTTGCTATATGTGCCCTGCAAAACCTTGTCATGTATAGCCGGTCTAACAAAAGAGCAGTTGCCGAGGCAGGTGGTGTGCAGGTTGTCTTGGATCTGATCAGTTCCAGTGTTCCTGAAACATCTGTTCAGGCTGCAATGTTCGTAAAGCTACTTTTCTCTAATCACACCGTCCAAGAGTACGCATCTAGCGAGACTGTCCGAGCAATAACTGGTGAGAAAAGTTTAAGTACCCTCTTTTTCAATTTGATTTGCTGGTTCTTATTTCTTAGATGTTGCTTCCTTTTAATTTACAGCTGCTATTGAGAAGGACTTGTGGGCCACTGGAACTGTGAATGATGAGTATCTAAAAGCTTTAAACTCTTTGTTTAACAACTTCCCACGCCTAAGGGCCACTGAGCCTGCAACACTAAGTATACCACATTTAGTTACATCCCTGAAGACAGGATCAGAGGCAACTCAAGAAGCTGCCTTGGATGCGTTGTTTCTTCTGCGACAAGCTTGGTCAGCCTGTCCGGCCGAAGTTTCCAGGGCCCAGTCAGTTGCTGCTGCAGACGCCATCCCCTTACTTCAGTACCTAATCCAATCAGGTCCACCGCGGTTCCAGGAGAAAGCTGAATTCCTCTTGCAGTGTTTGCCAGGTACGCTGGTGGTCACTATCAAGCGCGGTAACAACATGAAACAATCCGTTGGTAACCCGAGCGTGTTCTGCAAGATCACACTCGGTAACAATCCTCCTAGACAAACCAAGGTAACAAATGACTCTTCACCGCTATTTCAATTCACTGTGATTTATAATTTTCCGAGAAATCAACTGTATCTTTCTATTTTTTCAGGTGATATCTACAGGTCCTAACCCAGAGTGGGACGAGAGTTTCTCATGGTCATTTGAAAGCCCTCCCAAAGGTCAAAAACTCCACATATCATGCAAGAACAAGAGCAAAATGGGAAAGGTATATCATCAAACTTAATTCATAGATAACAGTTTTAAATTTTGCCGGTTTAACTCTAAACTTTGGCTTTGCGTTTTGTTTTTGTGCAGAGTTCCTTTGGAAAAGTAACGATCCAAATCGACAGGGTGGTGATGCTGGGAGCAGTTGCAGGTGAATACAGTTTGTTACCTGAAAGTAAAAGTGGCCCCAGAAATCTTGAGATAGAATTCCAGTGGTCTAACAAGTAAACCACCTCTTCATCTTTTGTGTTTTTTTTTTTTGGTTTTGGAGATTTCTTCAATCCAAACTTCTGTTTTCTATTTTCTTTTTTGTTGCCAAATTTTCAAAAATTGTTTGATTAATTATAATGATACTGTATATAGTTTGTCTTGTAATGTAATGATCACAGATGGTTTTTTTTTTTTTTTTTTTTTTTTTTTTTTTTTTTTTTTTTTTCTTATCTTAACTGTGTGTTAGTGATTCAATCATTTGTAACATTTTGTTGTCCTGATTTGTATTTTGTGTAGATTCATTTAATCATCTTTTGGTGTGCCTTTTAGTTTTATGTTAAAACGCAAAATGTAGTGTTACAGTTTTGTTATAAAATTTTGGGATCAAACTTAGCAGTCTTTTTACGGGACTTTTTACCTCACAATATTTAGTATTATTTAGAAAAATACAATAATTCAAGATTACTAACAGTGTTACAGTTTAACAAATCCGTAGTAAAAACACCAGAAGAAATAAAGAGAGGGTTAAGTTTAAGGACGACGAGGCAGAAACTTATGCTTTTTTTTATATATTTTTTTGCTAAGAAGGTAAATATCATTAGATGAAAGTTTAGGCTTTACATAGAATGAAGAAATATAGATTTCGTTAGTCTACCGAAACACTCCTAAAATAAAAACTATTAAGGCTACCAAAATGAACAGAAAAATACAAACGAAAGGATACTTGGGTTCACCTCTTGAAGCCATTTATTCACCTCCTATTTTTTAACTAATTATCATATTATGTCACCTAATAAATAGAAAAAACTAAAATTTAAATTATAGATAGAGATTATAAAACTAATAATAATATATTATTAAGTTTTGATTTACAAGGTTATATGAATGTTTAAGTTATAGATAGAGTTTATATTTTACAATTAAATGATATGATATGTGAATTTGGGTTTATAAAGAAAAATCATGGTTTAGGGTTGGGTCTAAAATTTAAAGGGGGGGGAGGGTAACGTTTAGATTGTATTATTAAAAAAAAAACTATACGTCAGTTTATTTGAGTTGACAAATGAGAATTAAAGTTTAGATTTTACAATTAAAATAGATTATTACATGTCGATTTGGACTGAAAAATGAAAATTAGTGCTTGAATTTTATAACTAAATGAAGTTATATAATGGTTTGAGTTTATAGAAGAGAATTCAGATTTGGATTTTATAATTCAACGACATTATTGTCGGTTTGTATTTACTTAAATTAATATATTTTAACTTTTGGTTAATGATATCTTAAAATATTTATTAATATATATTTTATATATGACATGACATAATTTTGATTGGTTTAAATAAGAGAGGTGGATGAATGGGTTCACCCCTAGGGGTGAACAAATGTATCGTCCCAAAAGAAAACCCAATAATTGTGTAACATCCGCGAACCAAAAAGTGTGGTTTGGGGGTGGGTGTCGATCAACAGCAAGGGATGCATCGATCGACACCAGCAAATTTTGGTTTGACTGGGTTGATTTGAATCTTCAATTTGGTTCGGTTTGGTTCAAGTGGAATTTTTAACCGACATATTTAAGGTGGAAGTCGACGTTTGGGTGAAGGAAAACCTATTTTTGTTGCCTCCTTAGCTTTTGCCGTTCCAGAGAGTGAGAATGAGAAAAAGATAGCGTTCTTGAGAGTTTTTTGGTTTCTTGGCTGTTTTGGTGAGATATGTTGCTGTGGAAGGGAGTGTTGTTGGTAGGAACGAAGGAGAAGCTTTCTCAGGGTTGGATTCGTCGTTTTTGGGTCAGATCTTCCTGCAAAAGAGGTGAGTGCATGACTATGGCTGATATAAGCCTGAGATCTCTTTTGTTCATGGTTCATGGTTTGTATAGATTCATGTGGTTTTTGGACGAGTGTTGGATGGATTGGAGATGGTTAGAAGCGGGGATTCGACTTTCAGCTTCGAGCAGATCGTGTCTGCGGAGTCGGTGTCGATCGACACCTGTAGGGTGTCAGTCGACACCAGAGGCAGTGTCGGTCGACATCAACTCGTCAGCACACGGCTGACACTTGTTTCTCTGGTTTGTTGTGTTTGTTTGTGTGTGCTTAACATTGGAATCTCAGTTGCTTGTGTGTATAGCCCAGTAGATAGGAGGATTGCCTCACTGAGTGTTTATGATAATACTCATGCATCTCAATGTGTTTGTGGTGCAGGTAAAGGCAAAAGTGTGATCGTGGAATCAAGGCGATGAAGAAGAGGATATTCTAGAGGCTTGATTGATTGTGGTCTAGCTATTGTTAGGTTGCTAGAGTTGATTCGTTAGAGCATTGTACGATGTTGGAATTGGTTATTGACTTTGTTGGTTATTGGATTATTCATTGTTGGATTCTTTATTGGTTTAATGGTATTGTTTGGTTATCCATTATTGTTGATTGATGCTAGGTTGTTAGGAGATATGGGACCACTCAAGATTTATTATATATATATAAAAAGATGGATTGTTTCATTTTTGTATCAGAGCCCTTACAGTTCTAGTTCGAGGGTTCACTATAGCTTCTACTGTTGATGTTTGGGGTTTCATGCTAGACTTGATTATGTGACTTAGTCAGTTGTGTGTGGCATGAGATCCAGAACATCCTCTTCGAGCCTTCAAGTGATTCCACGGTAAGTTTTTTTCCTTGTGTAGTTAGGATCGTTCTTGTTTGCTTAGCCTTCTATTCTTGGTGATACAAATAGTTAGAGGCGGAGCTGTTGCAGGTCGTGGATGCGGACATGGTCGTGGTAGGGGCAGAGGCCCAGCGGTTAGTGATACCGTGGACCAAATTGTGGCAACTGATGGCGTTGGTGAGTCGCAGGCATTTCAGGAGGGATCAGTGGGTGTGGCCGGTAGTAATACCGATGGGGTTGTAGGAGGCGGAGCTGTTACAGGTCATGGATGCGGACGTGGTTGTGGTAGGGGCAGAGGCCCAGCGGTTAGTGATACCATGGACCAAAGTGTGGCAACTGATGGCGTTGGCGAGTCGCAGGCGTTTCAGGAGGGATCAGTGGGTGTGGCCGGTAGTAATATCAATGGGGCCGTAGGAGCCGGTGGGGGCGGTGTTGGTGTTGGGTTGGCCGGTGGTCCTGGGCTTCCGGGTGCGGGAGTTGCAACGGGTGGAGCCCCTGGTCGAGATGACCGCATTGCAGACTTGTTGACGCAGGTGCTGGAGCGTTTGGCGGGAGCTGTTCCGGTGCAGGCTCTAGTGGTGCTGTCAATTGCGGTGGAGGTGCAACAGCTGAGGGATGCTGGAGCGGGTGTTCACTCTCAGTATAGTACGACATGGTTCTTGGGCGGTACCGATCATAGAGTGACCGATGCTTGGAGGATGAGACTGGAACACAACTTTCAGTCTCTTAGGTGTCCTGAGAAGTATCGGGTGGACATAGGGGTCCATCACCTGGCAGACGACGCTCATGTGTGGTGGAGGTCGGTGTTTGCCAGGAGAGTGCAGAGGAACATGACTTGGGTTGACTTCGTGGAGGAGTTCAATCGCAAGTATATGATGTTTTAAGTAAAAGTATGCAAATTATGGAATAAATACTTTTAGAAAGTTCAACCAATCATAAACAAGACTGCATAATATAAAGTATTAAATTAATCTTAAACTTAAATAGATATTTGAGAATATTCTATATTGTAAAACAAATTACTTCTCTAAAACATCTTACATTATGAAACAGTTGGAATATATATGGAAGAGTAGAAAATATTTTTTTGGGTTAGAAATAATGAACACAAATTTATATGTAACTAGACATGACAAAAAACTAACCACAATAGATAGACAGCTTTGCATTGTGCATATCTTCCTTATTAACGGACAATAACTATATGGGACGAGAAACTACATTAAAATGTTAAATAGCTAAATATTCAAAGATCTCAGTAAAATTATTATATAAATCTAAATATAGATGAATTTGTGAGTCGAAAGTTTTACTATATCTTATGATTAGACATAATTGTAATTGCACATTTTTTTTTCATTCTTTATTGTGAAGAATATGGTTTCTAAGTAAAACCTTATAAAATCTTATAGACTTTATAAAAACCTTATAAATTTCTAATAAAAACCTTGTAAAAATGTCTAAAAGGTTTTTATAAGATAATTTTCATCAATTGTGACAAAAAAAAAAGATAATTTTCATCAATTTGGCAGGAAAATTTGATTTCGTAATTTTGGCAGGATTTGTTTTTCAATTTTGATGACTGGACATTCTGTGATGTCACTCAAAGATTAGTAATTTGGTCATTTTGTACATAAAATGAGTATTATTGAAAATTGATAACATGTAAAGGTATTTTTGAAAATGCATAGAAATGGGCATTTTTGCAATTGCTCCTTAGTTTGGTCAAATATAAAATTCTTGCCTTATTTAATTAACTTTGAATATGTTAAATATGTAATATATTAGCTTAATGCATCTATATCTTAATGGAGTGTTATTGGATTCTAATTTAGAAAGAATTTGAAGACTTCAACAAAATCATCAAAAGTGAATAAGTGGAAGATTTTTAAGGATTGCTAGAGAGTATTCTATAGTATTGTTGTTTAGTTTTCTAAAATCTTGCAAAGTACATGAAACAATCTTTGTATTTTTGTGATACTTTCCATGAATTTTATTTGTGAAGAAAGTGAATAAAATCATGAACCAATAACAAAATAATTGAATCCATTAATAATCATAGATCCTTTTGTTTTAATTGAATATCACAAAACTTTTATTGACTTTTTAAAAGTATGAATACAATAACCCAAATTTGTTAAGATTTTAAATGACATTTTACAAATCATAAACTAATAACACTAAATTTTAACAGATTTTAACAAAATTTTGATCTAATAACAACAAATTCTATATAACATTTAAAGTCTTTAAAACTCTATTCAAATCTGAGACCAAGAACTCCCCCTTAATAAATATTTTTGTTTTGACTCTCAAATAGGCAATTAATTATATTGGTCAAATAAAATTTATTGCCTTTTATTTGAGTAAGAATAACAAATATCTTATTGTGTGGTGTATGTATATATAAACAATGTTGATTAGTAATTATTAAGAAGGAGATAAACAAACAAAAAAGCAGAAAATATAGTAAATCAGTTATTCATTTCTGCATCATGAGATCTGTTACTTTGGTTGTGGTGTCTTGTGTTCTCATGTTTTTCGTAATTCATAATGCTAAAGGTGAGATAAAAAAATTGAATGATGAAAAAATGTTACAAAAAGCTTGTAAATTTTCATATTATCAATTTATTTTTTTAATCTATGACATTTTATTCACCATCTAATATTTTTGTGGTTGATTTGAAATAGTGGAGGCAGCGCGAGCACCTTTTATTGATCAATTCATTCCAGGAACCTCATGTTATCGTGATTATCGTTATGCTGTTTTTCAATGCGAACAGGAAGTTCGAGATAAATCTTATTCTACTTGCAATTGTAGAGATGTACCAGGTGGACATATATGTAGAGATGAACTTGCAAGGAGTGTGTCGGTCAACGCAAGGTCGCAATGATGACGCATGTGTTGAGGGTTGTCTGGTTAGCTTGTTTCTTTGTGTAGTATTTTTGCTTGTCTTTTTACTTGTGTGTATAACTCAGTAGATGGGACGATCGCCTCACTGATTGTTTATTATAATACTCACACATCTCAATTATTGTTTGTTGAGCAGGTAAAGGCAAAGTGTAATCGTGAAATTAAGGCGATAAAGAGAAGAATGTTCTAGAGGCTCGTTTGTGTGTTCTATATTGCTGTTAGGTTGCCAGAATGCAATAATATGGTTTAGAACAGTTGTTTAGATTGCTGGTTATTTGATTCATGTTGTTTGCTTTAGAATTATTGGTTTACGATTTGTAGACATCTTTGATATTGGTTATCTATTCTATTGAGGTATTTTTTTAAATAATTGTTGGTTTAATGTAGATATTTTCTGCTGTTTGATTTGAACTTTTGTTGGGTTGTTAATGAGTATGGAAACAATAGTTAATTATTATATTTAAAAGAAAAAATGGTTTAAGTAGTTTCAGCTTGATATAAGAGCCTTTACGGTTATAGGTATGGGTTCACTGTGTTTGGATTTGCATGCCTTTGATTGTTTATGTGAGTTAGTCGATTGTATGCTGTCCTAGAACATCCTATTTGAGTCTTCAATAAGATTCCACAGTAAGTTGTGTTTATGTGTATGGTTTTGAATTGTTTGCTTAGTCTTCTGTTCATGGTACTGTAGATGGTCAGGGGGTGTTGTTGCCGGTTGTGGTCATGATAGGGACAAAATCCCAGTTGTTAGTGATACCATGGACCAGAGTGTGATGGTTGAGGGCCTTGGCGAGTCGCAAGAATTCCAGAAAGGGTCAGTGGGTGTGGCCGATAGTGGTACCGATGTGGTGGAGCCGGTGTAGGCGGTGTCGGTGACGGGTTGGCCGGTGGTGTTGGGCTTCCGGGTGCAGGGATCGTATCAGGTGGAGCCCTTGGTAGAGATGCTAACCTTGTAGGCTTGTTGGCGCAGTTGTTAGAGCGGTTGCCGTGAGTTGTTCCGGCGCAGGCTCTGGTTGTGCCGCCACAAGCGGCAGAAGTGCAGCAGCCAGTGGCTGCGGGTGTTGGAGCGCATTCTCAGTACATCATCATGCTGGGGGAGATGCGTAGGATCGGTATAACTCAGTTCTCGGGTGGTACCGACCCTACTGTGGCAGATGCGTGGAGGTAGAGGCTAGAACGCAACTTCCAGTCTCTCAAATGCTAAGAGGAGTATCAGGTGGACATCACTACCTGACAGATGATGCCCACTTGTGGTGGAGGTCGGTGGCTGCCAGGAGGGTGCAGAGAGAGATGACTTGGGTTGACTTTGAGGAGGAGTTCAACCGCAAGGCATGCTTAGAACATACACCACATTGAGTGTAGTGAGAAGAAATGCATCTTCTTCTGCCATCTTCGAAAGTCCACTACCTCGAACTTGTCTAACTTGCCAAACTTTAAAGTCATTTCACCCACTGATGCACTCGTCATACTTCACCAGAAAATATTCTTTAAGAATGTTGTAAAAAAGGGTGTAAGGTGAACTTGGATAATGATTGAAACGTGCACAAGAACACTTTCCATAAAGAATATTTCGACCTTTCTCTCAAGCCTAGGGTTACACGAAATCCCTTGTAGTATATGAAAATTAAACTTTTCTCTCTTGTTCTAGGCTAAGATACAAAAGAAACAAATAGAGATTTTGTATTTTGTTTTTGTGTTTATCACCAAAGTTTTTCTCAAACTTTGTTTTTTTGTGAATGTTGATTTTTCTGTCCTACTTTCTCACTTTTTCTGACTCTGTTTAAAGCTGAGTATTTATAATACTCAATGGTTTAGACGTACGTTTGCAACCATAAGTTTAAACAATGTGATCATTCACCAAAAATTGTGACCATTCACCAAAAATTGTGACTTTTAGTGAGATAATTGTTTGTTTAATAACTTAAATCACAAATATACTTAAGTAACAAACTAACCATTCATATGAAACAAAAAAGAGAGCTAACTTAAAACTAAAGCATATACTGAAGAGTAACACAAGAAATAGAGAAATTCCGTACCTCCAATGGATCCTTAAACCACTTTAGTATCAATCTCGGCAACAATAGATTTTATACCCTCTTTTTCTTTATCAGAATCGACCTGATGCCATTTAGAAATAGGAACACGAAGAAACGAAATGAAAGAAACAACAGCAGCACAACCTGAACTCTGAAGACACAAAGAAACGAGACATCATTCGAATCAGAACTATCTTTTTTTTGAGTTGAACGTAAAAATTTATTCAAACAAAAAAAAAACGTTTTATACACTGAATGCTTCATTTTCTAAAAATATTTTTCATAAATATCGTTTTGGTGTTTTTATACCTTTTTAAAATTATAAATTCAATTTATTTAGGTAATTTATTCCAGTATAAATCTCCAGCAAATGCACCTATTTTCAATCACTAAACCTACTTCGGCACTTAAAATCGCAATCCATATGTCTAAACCAGTCATGCATTTAACACCCTATCATGGGCAGTACACACACTAAAAATTTGATGATGTGGTTTGCAATTAGTCCCATTTTTTCTCCCTTTTTTCCTCTATGAACCAAGTTTAATTTGTGGAGGAATAGGCTACAAGCCTACAACGGTTTAGGTCGAGAAAATGGAAACTGTAATACGCCTCATTATCATACACGTAATCAGAACATAAACACTTTCTTATTGACCAGAGAACCCATATGGATTTATCCACTCAATAACACAGAATTCCCAAAAGAGAATAACTATAATTTGGTCCCAACAAAATATCCAAATTCATCAAAACTCCCACACAGCCACAAGAGAGTTAATTATAAACTCGAAACTCCCACAAAACACGTTGTAACAAACATCACTTTTGTATGTTTCCCTCTTCAACAAACCTACGCTTCTTCTTCATGTGAATCAAGCCCACACCACACTGATCTTTTCCGATATTCTGGTTCTTAATAATTCTAATCCACTAATGTTTTTCTAACCCATTTCTCACCTTAGCCCTTAGGCTAATCACTTCACAAGCCAAACTCCAATATTTATAAGAGATAGATAAAACAAGACAACCATCGTTAATGTAACAAATTTACCTTTGTATCAATCATACTACATAGGTCTTCATCAGCTAGAACTTAGGGTTTGGGTATCTATCACTTATGCAGTTATGCTTGTCTACTTTGTGGCAAGCGCGCGAGATGAGACTCCCGACGAGTACAGTCTCTTCTTTTCTTTTCCTGTACACAGATTGTATGGAATCTTTTGTTAAACATTCTTTTAACATGAACCCCAAGATCTTAAACATCTATATTAATCACATAATAGAATCATAAAGAGGGTTAAAGTAATACCTCCACTCATTGTAGAAATGATGCTTCCTTGAATGGTTTATTCTTTTTCAATGGCTTGAAGACTTGAAAAGAAACTCTTAGATGATCTTTAGGTGGAAGATAAGGTTTCTCTCCCCTTTTCTATAAACTCTTTTCTTTATGTGTTGTTTTTGTTCTTGTGATGATTTGTGATGGAGCAAACCATCTATTTATAGGAGGGAAGAGGACCTTACTCCTCATAAGGGTTTTATCTTTTAATTTAATCTCAACCATCCATCATAGTAGAGATGAAGACAGTGGTGACAAGTGTGAGAACAAGTGTCTAGCATTGCTTCAAGCACAACATGCAACTTCACACTTGTTCTCTTATAAGCTTTAGCATGACATATAGCTTAATACTTGTCCTTATAAGCATAAGCTTCACATGTAGCTTAACACCTGTCCTTTTAGTTCCCAAATAATTAAAAACAAAATATAACAAACCCAATTAAATAACCTACTAACTATAAGACCACATACATGGGTAAGAAATGATTATTTTCTTACATCTTTTCCTAATCTTCTTCGATCACCAGAGTGGATGATATGATAAGAACATACAAAATAATTATACGGTTTGCTCGAACATACACAAATATAACCAGCAAAACTAATACGGCATATATAGTGAATAATAAGTATCACAATTTGATATTAAGTAACACAAAACTTTTACAGATTATAGTTAATTTTTAATTTCTGTTTTAAAAAAAAAAAAAAAAAAAAAAAAAAAAAAAAAAAAAACTATCCTTAGTCTGAATTAGATTGAGCGAAGGGTGAAGAAGGTATGCAATGAGATAGGGTTGGTCCCCTCCAGCGTTCTATAGCGCATGTGATAAAGGTGTTAAACGGAGTTTGTAGTTGCAAAATGTAGACCAACTAGTATTTAAGCGAGCCCTTGTTTCATCACCATTTCATCAATACGAGCTTATAACTCTCCACTTACATTTTGCAATCAAACAGCTAATCAATCGAAAGATGGAAGGCAAAACTTTGATTCTAAGTGTGCTCGTATTGAGTCTGTTCATGGCACAAATTCAAGTTGATGCAAAGAGCTGCTGTCCCACAACCACTGCTAGGAATCTCTATAATGTTTGCCGCATAACGGGATCTCCTAGGGAAAGATGTGCAAGCCTCAGCGGCTGCAAAATCGTTAGTGGTTCATGTCCCAACGGATACAATAAGGACATTATATTCTCGAGAACACAAGTAAGTTGATTATTAATTTTGCTTTACTACGTACGTTATTTGTTACAAGACAAATCATGATTTTAAAGTTATGATGTATTTTGTTTCAAGATGATGTTGTGAGTGAATACTGCAACGTTGGTTGTGTATCTTCTGTGTGCGGTGCTTTGACCACTCTCCAGAACTCTGGTAATGCAAACTCCCTAAATTCATTTTCACAATTATCAATGTTATCTTTAATAATCGACTAAAGAATAAATAATTTGTTCAAATTTTGTTTTCATTATTAGTTGCAAGTGAAATCGTGAATGGAGCGGTCAACAAATGTGTCAGCGCATGTTCTACCGTCTGCACCAAGAACTCGATGAATGCAGTTGAAACTGCCTAGAATACCATATTCATCCATGAATAAACCACGTACATCTCGGTGAAGGGGTGTTCATCTTTCGCAGTGTTGTTTTCATGTTTTCAATAAATGTCCGTAATGTGACAAAAATGTTAGGACTCTCGTTCTTGCGTTTTAATAATAAGAAAGTTGTTTCAAGTTTGTGTATGTGCGTAAAAGGTTGTCGATCTCTAGATTGTATGTGCCTTTTCTTCTCTATCTTTTAAATAAATAATATGTGTGTCTTTATATATTTGATTTTCTTGGCTAAACCATTTCCATTTGCTTACTGCTTACAGCTCATATCATAGTAACATATGTGCGGATGTGCCTTAGCAAACGTCGACTGATAATATGTAATCTCAAATTCTTGTTGAAGAAAACTCCAACCCCTATTTTATCATATGAACCATTCAAGCCTCTTATTCTATAATAGAGAACCCCAGGTGTATTTTTCCATCTAATAAAACATAACTTCGTAATAGAAAACATAATTTTCATAAAGTTGGTCCAACGAAACAATCAAACTGAATATTAAAAAACAGAGTTGATTTTAAAAATGGAAAAAAAAAAAAACACAAAAAGATAGACTTGTTTCTTTATTACTTTTGATTTTTTAATGATCATACAAATAACTTAAAATCTAAACAGCACGAAGTATCGAAAAGGGTAGTTTGTGTAAACTATATGCATAGTCACAAATTTGGGAAAAACCCCGAAAAATATGCCTTCTAATTTTTTTTGGCCATTTAATTCCTCTAATTATTAAATTTTCCAAAAAATATCTGGTTTAATTTCCGTTTTTTTAAAAGACCTTCATTTTATTAATAACGGTAGATCCATACTTACGATATAACGACTGTTAACTAATGACGAAAAACTTAACCAGGATTAAAACATAACCACATGTGGTTAATTAGAGGGAACTAAAGACACTAATGCCCTCTTCTTCTTCCCCCAAATCGATTTTGAGTTTTATAACCCTAGAACCCTAAACATTACAATTGAAATTAACAATGGTTTCATACCTCATCCATTAGTCGATTCTTGCAACGAACACACCAAACAATCAACCAGAACCGCAACTACTCAGACGGCAACTATCATCGCAATCAAAGGAATTAGGGATTTGAAGTTTGAGAAGAAAAATCGCTTTTAGGGTTCTAGAGTTCTAAAACTCGAAATCGATTTGGGGGAAGAAGAAGAGGGTAACAGTGTCTTTAGTTCCCTCTAATTAACCATGTGAAGTTATAGTTTAATCCTGGTTAACATTTCCGTTATTAGAATTAACAGTTGTTATGTCGTAAGTATGAATCTACCGTTATTAATAAAATGAAGGTTTTTAAAAACAACAGAGACTAAACCAAGTATTTTTTGAGAAATTTAATAAGTAGAAGAATTAAACGGTCAAAAAAAATTAGATGGTGTATTTTTCGGGTTTTTCCCTCACAAATTTGAATAATTTGTTTATTTTTTCCCAACAAATAAATTGCTGACATTCACGTTAACATATATTGCCAAATTTAGTTTTTATTTATTTTGAAATGGTCCCTTCACTGGCAAATGACACTGTCGAGTGTCGAATGTTGTTGACACTTCAACGCATAAATCCAATGGGCATTGAAGTTGTATTTATTGTGTGGTCTAAATGATTGCTCCCACTACAACAAATATGCACATTGTTAACCAGAGAAAAACGCTATCATAGGTCTTTGATAGCGTTTTCATGAGCGCTGTTTTAGGGCACTGTTATTATATGTACCCCATATACAATAGCACTTATTACGTATGCTATGTTATAAAAATATAACATAGCTTTAAGAAATTGCTATATTATCAAGATCATAATTTTGAAAAAATTTATACAACATTTGTTTTTTCGTGCTATGTTATAGTTTTATAGCATAGCTCTAATAAACTGCTGTATTATCAAGATTATAATTTTGCAAAAATTTATACAATATTTAATTTTTCGTGCTATGTTATACATATCTAATATAGCTGTTGCGAAATGCTGTTTTATCTTGTTTACTGTGCTATGGTATATTCTTTTATCATAACGTTTACCTGTACTTTTATAGCATTTTCTGATATGTGATTATAGCACACATAACCTGTTTTATAAAATCTCATAAAATCTGATTAATAAACGTCTCAGATCCAAAATACATAACAAAAGTCTCAAGAACATCAGTTTACCATCAAAGTCTCAAGAACATCCAAAATAAACAAGCAATCTCAAGTACTTAACATTACACAATAAAACCATCAGTTTAAGACATAATGACCTTGTTCTCTGGCCAAGCAATGCAGGAGCTAAGTGCATCTTCAATAATCTCTATTTCATCGGATGGCCTCCAAACTTTTACATTTTTCACCTTCACAACATCTATCCACACTTTAACTGCATTAGAACCCAAGCGAGTAAAGTGAACCTTATGTTCTGGATCATTTGTTCCCCATCGTCCTTCAGCCACAACCCTATTCTTTTCAGTTAAATCCATCAACTTGCACTTCTTATTCTCCTTGGAAATAACTTTATTAATGCGCTGCCATGTTTACAATATAAACCATCAGTCATCATATAATTAACAAAAACAACTTCATAACATATGAAAACACTTACTGGAGACTTCCTGAGAGGAGACTGTGATGGTAAAGTATTCTTTATTGGTGATATTGGACCCGTTGCATCATCAACAGGAGACTCAGAACCAGATGCAGACTTAGAAGACATAGATGCAGATTTGGCCTGCGATGCAGCCTTTGAAGCTGTTGCTGAAGTTTTGGACTCTGTAGCAGACTTAGAAGCTGTGGCTGCAGACTTGGCCTTTGATGCAGACAAAGAAGCATGTGATGTAGCATTCTGACCAGTTGGAGTTGAGGGATTTTCAAAATCAACCTTACTCAGGGGCCAAGATACGTAAGCCATCAAACAGTCCTCAAGAAATGACATTTCAGCTGTAGGTCTCCATAGTGATGTATCAGGCTGCTTTACTGAATCCACAAATACTTTAACTGCTTTTGGTCCAAGAGGAATTCCGTTAACCAACGCACTTGGTTCTTGTGTCTCCCAACGCCCCTCAGCAACAATGACGTCACCCTTAGACAAATCCAATAGTTTACATTTGTTTCCTTGTATACCCTGTTAAACACAATCAGTAAACAAATCCAATATAATTAATTAGCATTATAGACAGGGGTAATACATTGCTAACACATTGCTAGAAATTATAAATACCATAGGGGCAATGTCTTCCATTTGGATGTTGTTGTCTACCAGTCTACACTTATCAGTTGGCCATGCGATTATATGTCCAACAGCTTCTTTCATATGAAAGATCTTTTGTGCAGGTCTCCATAGAAATGCATCTGGTTTATATGCAGCTTCAACTAACACTTTGAGATCATAAGGGCCAAGACGACAGTCATTCACTATGTCATCCGGATCAGAAGAAAGAATCCGACCCTCACCAACATTTTCATCAATGTCAGACCAATCAACAAACACACACTTAGGATGTGCTCTTTTGTTTACACTCTGCAACAATTTCATGAGCAACTAAGAATCATAAACGACACTAAGAAGAATCACTTAGCTGATATGAAAAGAAGTAAGAATATGTTACTCTTGCAGCTGAGTTTTCATCCATTTCAGCTTCTGGTCTCTGTAACATAAACAAAAATAACATCAATTTATATTACTCAAAAATAACATCAATTTATATTATTCCACTTTAACTCCATTACCTTTTACTGCCCAGTTACATCTAAATATCGGCACATAGAACACATGGTAGTCCAACAATATGATGTCAGTAATTCTCTTTCTCTTCATCACTTTCATCATCATCACTGTCAAACACTGGTTCTTTATAGACAGTTCTCTTTCTCTTCATCCCAGCCTTTTTCACATTTCCGAAATCATTTTGGAAGTTTTTCAGATTCTGATGAACTTCATGACCAGTTAAAATTCTTGACTTTCTCCTATGCTCAACTTTTCCATCAAACCAAGTCTTCTTTTCCCTATATCTGTGTGTTGGAGCCAAACCTTTTCTATGACACATGTAGACATGTTTCCTGCTAAACTTCAACCACATACTATCAGTATTTTTCCCACACAATAGCCGATAACTTGCTGTGGTTTGAACAGCTAGGGTATAGTGGGGTTTCAGCATCCCGGATCTTTACAAGGAACTCATCCTCTTGTTGGTCCTCACCCTCTGCAATCTCACTTAAGTCGCCCACAGGTTGGTCAGCTAAGTCACCTCTAAAAGCCAACTCTTGATCAAAAAATTCAGCAGCTTTATATAACTCAAAAACTTCCTCATTCCACTGAGTTGGTTTACTTTGAAATTCATCTACTGACTTCACATCTCCATGATGATACCAATCACTATGCACCTTGTATGCCTCATCCATCCCTCTTATTACAAGATGCTCAACCACAACACTGTTTAACTGTCGTACTACATTACGACAGTCTTTACAAGGACATATTATCATTTCTATGTCACCTAAAGCCGCAGACACATCCCTTACAAATTTCCAAGCTCCACTTTTATAACCAGGATCAGCTCTTCAATGGATAATTAAAGAAAAAAATCATAACTAAAAGAACATCTTAAAGTATCCAAACCCAAAATAAAACCTAATTATGAAATATAATTCCTTACCTGCATAGATGCACCCATGCCTTGTCCAACATTATATGTTATAATATAAATTTTAACCTTTATAGATAAAATAGAGATACATATTATACAAAGCTCACATTAAGCAACAATTCAGACAATACTGCACTACTTCAGACACATACAGATGCTCTTAAACCAATATCTAACTGTGTAAAATCTCACTAATCTAATCACTATTTATACGAATCAGACTCAAAGGACAAAACATAGCAATCACCAATATTCGTGTGTAATAATAATGTTTAACTATTGGTTGAGTGATACTAACCTGTTGTGTGAGTACAGACAAATGAGAAGCTTCAGTTCCCCAACATTTCAATCACCAACACTTGGGAAAAAAAAAAAATCGTTCAGTTTATGAAGGCGCAAATACTCAAATCCAAAAGCTATTTTTGAGTCAAATCTGTAAATAATCGAACCCTAACAAAACAGATGGATTCGAAACTCCACATTCTCAAAATCTGTAAATAATCGAACCCTAAAAAACAGATAACGAAATAAATCTAGATAAATCGAACCCTAACAAAACAGATAACTAAATCTGACCCTTATCGAAATCAAAAGCTGTTTGAAATCACAAATAATCGAAACAAATAACGAAATTAGGAGGAAGAAGAAAGACATGCCTCAAAAATGGATTCGAGCTATCAATTGCGATGGATATGGAGATTTAGGGCGAAATTGGGGCTTTTCACAAACGGCGAAATTGGGGCTTTTCACAAACGGCGATAAAACTGAAGAATTGATAAGAAATTTAGAAGAATTTGAGCACACACAGAGAATTTAGAAGAAGAAATCTTCTTAGGTTGAGCTTAGGTTGTAACGAGAGAGAGAGAGAGTGTGTCGAGTTTTTGGGTTTTTTTTTTATTTGGCGATTAAGTGAATAATTTCACTAAGTATTGGCGGACAAAAGTCACTTTTGTTTCCCGCTACATAATTTTCCTATCATAGCGTTAATAAGATGCTATTAAAAAGTAAGCGAAAAAAAATCTCATCTTTCATAGCAGTGACGGAAAATGAGCTATATCCGTCTGCTATCAATGTACATATTTGTTGTAGTGTCCATTTACTTTTAGAAAAATATCAATAACGTTACTGAAAGTGATGAGTTGTTCCCCTCTCGATCTAGTCCACCGGTTTAAAAGTATTGTGATCCTGTAAAAAATAAAATGCACACTTAAAGAGAAATACGCAACTTCAGAACTTTTATCTGCAAAGTTTGATTTTATGTGGTGTGTTTTTATCCGTTTTTGAATGGTTGTGTAGTATGCTACATAACAGACTAAAAGCGGAGTAGTCTGTACTTATTTCACCATTTACTATTATGGATTCATCAATAGTAAGCGATACAATATTATCTAACATCTCTGATTGTTAGTAAATTCAATTATTATATTATTAGTTTATGATTTTGTATATTTTTCTTCATAAAATAAAATAATGAAAAGTATCATTAAAATAGAGATTGTTTGGAAGGCTTTACAAATTATGAAAAAACTAATAAACATATAGCTAATAGCTTATGTTTGTTTGTGTGTATCAGTTTGTTTTTTGTATAGATACTAATATATTGAATTGACATATATGATATACTCAACTATATTTTATGTAGCTAATATGTGTTTAATTTCTAATTTAAGTGTTACTTGCTATGCATGTCGTCCTTCTTAATAATCTTATCATTTTACTTCGAGATTCTCTCTCAAGAGTTTTTCGTTTTTCTTCTCAGCTAATCTTTTCACTTAAGGTTCCGACATTTTAAAAAATTCCTAGTTATGGAGTTTTCTTACGACACTTGCTCTTGTTAGTAGCTTTGAAGTATCTTGTTAGATGAATCACAGTGTCTTGGTACTTTATGAGTTTCTTGCTTTTTTTTTCCCTGGCACTCATTTTTATTCATCTTATCCGATTTGAATCGTGAAAACCGATCTAAAAAGAGAATACAAAATTCAGTGTGGTTTGAAAAATTCGTCGGCTCTTAGTTAACAACACCTGGAGAATCTGTGAAGAAAGCAGCACCGTTTTCGACGTCATCCGTCTTAATGGCTCCATTGTGAGACATGAGAACTCTGTATATTCTCTTTGAACAAATCTCACCTAACCTTCTATCTCCTCCCACTAAACCTTCCACCTTCAAGTCTTGCAGTAAAAACTCCTTCTCATGAACCTTTTCCCCATTTTTAAAACCAACATAACACAATTCGCTTCAGACACAGATATAAACAACAAACTGAGTAAGTCAAAATCCGTAGTTTGTGTTTACTCACAGATTTGTTAGGATCCATGTAGGCCTTAAGAAGAGACTTCATAGATGGATATTTCTTCCACACTGCTACCGCGTATCGTGGCTGTACCTTTGGTATTGCTACTAAAGCTTTTAACCTACAGACCAGTAAGATTATTCCCTTATTAAAGAGATTCAGATAGACTATATAACACAACCTCAAAATTGAGAATGATTTCACTTTACGTTACCATGGACTCTTTTTAATCAACTGTTTGTCAATTGAATCCTTGGAGACTATTGCACCATTAGCACTTACTGATAACATAGTTAGTTTCTTCCTGTGCATCAGATAGTAGAGCTATGATTAGTTTTACTTCAAAAAAATACAGAAACACATTCTTATTAGCCACACGTGCATCTGTCAACCTAATGGCTTTTTGCTGAACACGTGTATGATTTAAGACTAAAAGATAAGAAGATGGGCTGAGGGTATGACATAAGTTTTTGACGTGAGGTCGTCTTTACTGTAAAGTCGTTGAACTGCATCAAGATATATATGATGGATTCCACAGGTTTCTATAAAGAAATGATTACTTTTCTGGGATTTTCCATACCAATTCAACTATATCTTCCAGCATGATACCGAGCCGAAATAGTGTAGATAGTAGTACCTGAACAGGCAAGAGGCGAGACTGCTTGTTAAACCAACAACATGTTCAGCAACCTCGGCCTCGTCTACACAATGTCTGGAATGTACTCTAACATAGTGAGTAGTTAATTTTGCTAGTACCTTTATTACACATCAAGTACACAAAAAGTCTGTATAAGGACACAAATAAAGGAACAATGATAAAAAAAAAAAAAAAAAAAAGTTACTCTAAAGAAATGCTCATTAGCTACCGTAGTACCTCATCGATAGGAGGTCGTCTCCAACTTCCCGGGTTCTTGTACTCTTCCTTTTCCCTAGAAGATTAGTTTTATTCAGCTTCATGATGGAAACATTAACATGACACCAATTTACTTTACCAAACACACCTTTTCTTTACATATGACATTAATTTATTGGTGAGGCAGCACACAGTATAAGACGGGTATCGGTCCTGAACTTTTGAGATGTTTTCTAGAATTTTTTCATTAGCAACAAGATTACAAAATTCTTCAGCCTCATACACAAGGAGCACATAAGGAATCTTGGGTCCTTGTGGAAAAAGCTGCACAAGATAAAAGAGGATCCTAATTAAGAGTAAAATAAGATACAGATGATTCATATCGTTTTAGTCAAGTACTGATGTTCAAAGGCCCTTTAACCAATAGCAAAAGGGATTCGTTTCTTTAACTATATTTCATAATATGTAGAGCAATTTTATGTCAGGTGCAATGAAGTAATTTTTTATCGATCTCTTTCTAAGTAACAATTACCTCCTTACAGATTGAAGTTCAAGAAAACTTTTGAAGAAACACACTCAAGCCAAACAAGTTTGATAAGTAACACAGGGAATAGAGCATTAAAGCGACATGAACTTTAATGGTTACCTCCTGCCATTCGAAGACTATGCAGAGTTGAGATCATAGCTTTGACTACCACAACTAAAGTTTTAAAGATATGAAACTTGCAACACAGGAGAATATGATCCAAACGTCAAGGAAGTTTTATACCACATGTTAAATTAACATGTTTATCGTGAAATTAAACAAGGATACAGACCAGACTGGGAAGCTGATTCGAATTGAAAGTTCTGGCCTTCTGGGTTCTAAGAACTAATTTTCGTACATGTCAGTTGTGAGATTCAGGATGCAAGCTAGTTAATAAACATTAAAAATAAAAGCAAAAAAAAAAGTACAAAGCGACTGAGATTTTACTGTACCGGAGCAATATCCTCTGGAACTGTCATCGTCCACACAATGGATCTCTCGATTGGATTAGGGCCTACGTGGATTGTAATGCCTTTCTCAGAGAACCTTGAAAGCAGAAGTCCTATGTTAAAATTATACCAGAGGCACTCAGTGTCTATACTTAAGTGACACTACCATTCATATGAAACAAAAAAGAGAGCCAAAGAGCCGACATCTAAAGCATATATTGAAGAGTAACACAAGAAATAGAGAAATTCCGCACCTCCAATGGATCCTTCAACCACTTTAGTATCAATCTCGGCAACAATAGATTTAAAGGCTAACTTTCCTTTTTCCCACTTTTTCTTTTCCTTCTCTAATTTTTTACGATCAGCTTCTTCAGCTTTCAAGGCTGCTTTCTGTAATTTCTCTTGCTAGATGATGGGAGCCAGTTAACTATTATTCAGGAAACAAAAAAAATTAGAAAAGTTACATAAAGAACACTTACCTCTTTTCTTAACTTCTTTTCCTCCATTGCACAGGTTTTGTCTTCCTTCGACAGCTGCTTTTTTGGCAATGCCTCACCTGTAGTTCTGATCTTCTTCTTTCGACCCATTTTCTCGACGCTTATACCCTCTTTCTCCTGATCAGAATCGACCTGATACCATTTAGAAATCAGAATACGAAGAAACGAAATGAAAGAAACATCAGCAGCACAACCTGAAAGTCCTGAACTCTGAAGACACAAAGAAACGAGACATCATTCGAATCCAGAACTATCCTCTAAAACACCACTATGCAAATCACACAACGAATAGAGTCGAAAGTTCCCTAATCATGTACCAATGATATACAATATGGTACCAGTTCCTTGCAGAAAAGTACCTCGATAGTATCATTGGTCTGCGAAGAGCGAAAACTGACTTCATGCATCCAATTAGTATCATCATCTGAAAGAAAACAGCTTTTCTCAAGTGAACAGGACAAATAAAGTTCATCATCACCCATACTTTGATAGATATGCACAAGAATTTGGTTTTGAGGGTAAACAACATACCTAAATTGGTCTCAGGTATTCTAGTATTCTTATAGTATGCATCACTTGTTTCACCAGATTCCAATTCACAACGTGGCTCCCTAAAATCAGCAAGCACAGACTCATACTTCTTCGAAGTCTCAGGTCGAGGACTATCTTCAAACTCCGAATCCAGAGATATTATCCGTTTGCCTAGCGAAAATTATTCCAAAACCAACATCAGAGATAGTAACACCAACCTAAAATCCCAGAAATCACATGCTTTGCGGTATCAATTTCCCAACTAAGCAAATGCTAAAACAACTGAGAATCGAGAACGTTCGACATACCGGAGAATTTGTCTTCGCGGTTAGAAGCGAAAGCTCCGGAACCGAAGGAGCACTTAACGACGGAGAAATCATCGGAGAGAGGCGTCTCCGGGACGAAAATAGGAGTGGAAGAAGATTCCGGCGGTTGCTTCTGCGGTGTCGGATCTGAATCCGAAATCAGTATCGCAGAGATCGGATCTTTTCGAGCACGCTTCGAGAGTGATGGGAGTGGAGTAACCGGATCTTCGCCGTCGGAGATGAGAATGTGATCCTTCATGGAAAAGAGGATTTGAATTTTTCCAGGAGCGCGGGACTATCGAGGAAGATGAAGAAGAAGGTTCCAATTTGGTATCGCCGATTTGGGAATCGGTTAAAGGAGTGTTTGGATACACATTTATCTATATTCGTAAGTTATGGAGTGTTTGGCTGCTGGTTTATCTGTTTAATTAAATAAAGGATTTTAAGGCATTTGTTTAGTTTTTGTAAGTACAAATCTAATAAAATCTTATAAAACTTATTAAAACCTTATAAAATTATAATAATTTTTTTGTAAAATCGTTTATTTCAGCAATTTTGGCAGAAAATTTTGACTTCACAATTTTGGCAGAATTTTTTTTAAATTTTGATGGCTAGACATTCTCTGATGTCACTCAAAAAATAATAATTTGATTATTTTATACATAAATAGGTATTTTTGAAAATTGACTATATGTAAAGATATTTTTGAAAACGGCATAAAAATGGGCATTTTTGTAATTGATCCTTAATTATTTTGGTCAAATATAAATTATTGCCTTTTTAAATTAACTTTGAATATGTTAAATACAGAATATCTTAACTTAATATATCTATATCTTAATAAATATTTTGTTTTGACTCTCAAATAGGCAATAAATAATTTTGGTCAAATATAAATTTATTGCCTTCTATTTGAGTAAGAACAAAAAATATTTTATTGTGTGGTGTATGTATATATAAACAATGTTGATTAGTAATTATTCAGTATGAGATACACAAACAAAAAAAAAACTGAAAAATATAATAAATCAGTTATTAATTTCTGCATCATGAAATCTGTTACTTTGGTTGTGGTGTCTTGTGTTCTCATATTGTTTGTATGCTAAAGGTGAGATATATATATATATATATATATATATATATATATATTTATTATTTTCTTTATATAAAAAGATTGAATGATGAGAAAAATGTTACGAAAAAGCTTGTATTTTTTTATATTATCAATATATTTTTTAATTTATGAAGTTTTATCCACTATCTAATATTTTTGTAGTTGATTTAAAATAGTGGAGGCAAGAGAACGAGCACCTTTTATTGTTGAATTCATTCCAAGAACCTCATGTTATCGTGATCCTTGTTATGCTTCTTTTCAATGCGAACACGAAGTTCGAGATAGCTACTATAGTCGTTGCAGATGTACAAGCTTACTAGGTGGACATGATTGTACATGTTATCCTTTATAATTTTACTTTATGTGATTTACGGATCATTTAGAAATAAAATGTTTCGTGAATAGTATTTTTTACGCATATAATAACCCTTGAGAAAGACCCATACTTTGGTTAAATTTAAAATCATAAAAGTTAAATTTCAAAATACCAATTAAAATTATTCTTCTTTTTATTTCCACACATCACATATACTGTAATGCCCAACCGTCACCTCTCTTAGTGGACCACATGTCCACTCCCGGTCTGTTGGACCATTTCTCTAAGTAAGCTCCACGTCCAGTTTCGGTCCGTAAACACATCCGAGGAATGGTTTGATACGACCAGAAAGTTTTAAATACTTGTTTATCGACCCTACAATATATCATTTGATATTTTTCTGTGTTTTTTCCTCATTCGCATAGTTTCGATAATCACTTTCCGTAAGATCATTCACAAGCTTAATTGTAAGTTTTCTCAGAATTTTTGACCAAAAAAATAAGTGTATTTTGATGATATATATAGCCAAATTAATTTTCTTAAACCTCTCCACATGCACCATCAAACTGGGATGTTACACGTACAGGCATGTGAATTTCTTGAGTCCATATCAACGTAGCCTCTATGGTTTCACGTTGATGCAAGTCTCATTACTTTTTAGGTTTTGGGTTATTGATTTCTGCTATTCGTTTCTAGAAATTATTCGCAGTTTTATTTTGAAGTTTCCATTAATATATGTGATTTGTAGTATAGCTTTTGTTCCAAGAATTATCAATATATGGATTCTAGCTTTAATTAGTTGGCCTGTTATACTTGGTTTTATAATTTATACTATCAATGAAACACTTGTGTAAAATTATATATATATATATATATATATATATATATTTATTTATCCTTCGTTTGGTTGAGGTTCATGAGTACAAAATAGAGGCTCATCCACCTCTTTTAGAGATTTTGTAAAATAAAAATTACAAAGCATTTCTTCTATTTTTTCTTATTATCATCTACTATCATTTTTTCAATTAGGATATATCATATATGTGTAGTACAGTAAAAAAAAATTAAACTAGAAATAGAAAATTTATATAAAACTAAAAGTATATAATTTTATTAAAGAAAATAAGATAAAATAAAATAGAATAAAGAAAATGCATCTAATAGCAAAAAAAAAAAGGAAATAACTAAACAAAGGCTTCAGAGAAGTAGAACAAGAATACAATTAACCCAATAAAAAAAAGAGAAAAAAAATAATATAGTACAAAGAGGGCTTAAACTCAGGACCACATAATAATATCACATGGGTGCCAATTTGCCAAATGAATGAGCTAAAGGATAAAGTCATATAACACATATAAATAAGAGTTAATTTCCTTCTAACATATTTTCATAATCTATATTTCACTATCACATATTTTACACACTTTTTTTTTTATGTTCATTCACTATTTTACCATCTAACTATAATTCTATTAACACATAACACCATCAAACTAGATATTAATATAAAAATACTAAGATATAGTTCTATATAGAAAAAATACTAAGAGGTGTAATATACATTCAAAAAAATGTACTTATTTTAATATTAATATTCAACAATTATGTAATATAAAATATTAAAAATACAGAAAAAAAATCGATATTTAAACAGATTGAACAACGTCATCAAATCAATCTGTTTCATAAACTAATGAACAACGTCATAAACGACATCGTTTGCATTGTTTTTTTTTGTAAATGATAAAGTTATAGCAATATAGCATTGTGTTAATTTTGATTATAACTCAATTATTATTTGATTCAGCAAGTTTCACGGTTTCTCTAACAACTTTAGGTTCAGTGAATTGCTCTTTCTTTTCGACTTACCCATTCTATTTGGAGTTAGATTCTGATACCAAATGAGAAATTATATGATTTCAACTCAAAATCAACTACTTATGAATTTATTTGGTGATGCTTTTAAAAAGCGATAGGCACTAATCAGGTCACCTTCTAACAACATTGCTTTAGACCATGCTGCGAAGCCATCCGATCCGAAGCATAAGTTACATTTTCAAACTAAATTAATAAATGTATATATCTTATAATTTTGCTTGATTCATCTTCTTACCAAAAAAAACTCTAACGGCTGGCACAGTTCCTGCATTTTTTCTTTTGGTTTCTTCGGTTTTCATATCAATTTTGATAATTTTCTCACATATCTTAACTAGGATTGCATAAATATTCCTTTCATCTTTTTAAACCTCTTGTAAATCAAATGAAAACACATTGAATATAGTTTTCGGAATGGCGTGATAGCTTAGTAGTTTCCAGTATTATCATAAAAAGACCACCATTTTAAAGTTAACTGAAAACTGAGGAGTATAGAGAAAACTTTAATTATTAAAAGGAATTATATTAGGTTTTTTTTTTTTTTTTTTTTTTGAAAATTTGTGAATTTTCATTGGAGAAAATGAATTGTAATAGCTACAATAACTTTATACAACCGATAAGCCTTGCCAAAAAAAAATTAAAATCAAGAGCTATCACATTGAGAACATACAATCTGGAAACTGAAATCAGCTTTATGCATGCTTACGCAAACTTTAGCCAGTCGCTGAGCAGGTGTTTGAAGAGTTTTCTATGACTCCTTGCAAGGATTGCATCTCTGACCCCTCTATCCATCGCCTTGAACAACACATGCGGCGGTGTGGTGATGTTGTTATGAAGCCTGTTGTTTCTCTCCATCCAAATTGTGTATATGACTACCTGTGCAACTAGCCTCCTGAGAGTAGTGGTAAAGGTAGCATCGGAAGAGTCTAACCAGGCTGAAAAGGCCTCCCAAGTGTGAAAGACGAAAGGGTGGTACCCCAGTCTTCTTGTTGCCTGCAGCCAGAGTTCCTCACTGAATTCACATCTTAGAAAAAGGTGGTCACGAGTTTCTGGATCAAGTCCACAAATGCAGCATGCAGTCTATCAAGATGTGTTAGCCAGAACAGAAAAGCATGCCTGGGAGTGGCTCCTTTAAACCAAACTTGATTTGTCCATGCGAGAGGGGCTGTCCGTTGTCGCAACGCCTCCCAAGTTTTTTTTGCGCTGAAAACGTCTTTCTCATCACCATCAATGTTCCAGAGAAAGGAGTCTGTTTCAGGGCAAATGGCTGGAGAAGGGATAGTCGTGAGGTGAATATGCAGTTGCTCCGCTTGTGGTGATCGGGACGGACGTAGTAACCAGCCTGAAGGAGAACAGGCGTGTGCTACAGTAGCATTTAGTGGGATACATGTTTGTGCCGGTCCAGACATTCCAATAAAGTGAATGAGTTGGCCAAACGGTGTCCAGTGGTCATACCAGAAGCTGGTCTGCTTGCCATTGCCTACATCACAACGAAGGATATGGATAGCAGAGTCTCGAAGGTTGGTTTTTTATTTACGTCCCCCGTTCTAACATCCTCCTTTGGCATGCACAATGATTTCCAAGCAACTTTTGCGGCTGGCTGTTTATTTACGTCCCCCATTGTAACATCCGTGAACTGAAATCCCGGTTTAGAGATTGCATCGGTCGATGCAGGTTCAAATTTCTGCGGTTTGACTTAAGCTAAACGCTGCGTTTTGGGTTAGGAAAACCCTTAAACTCGAGTTTGGTCTCATTAGGCGTGTTTAGCTGCTTTTGAGAGAAACGAAAGAGAGAGAGAAGAGTTTTTGGTGTTCTTGAGTGTTCTTGGTGAGTTCTTGGATTGGAAGCTGTTCCTGTAAAGAATTGTAGCTGGGATCGTTGTAGGAGCTTCCTGGAGGTGTTTTCTTGTTGGTTTAAGGTTCAGATTCGTCTTGGCAAAGGTAAGTGTAGGACCATGGCTTATCTAAGCTAGAGCTTTTTTGATCTTCTTGTTTATGTGTTATTAGGCTTGTTAGATGGTTATTTGGGACGTTAGGAAACTTTCTTGTGGCTTGGGATCGAGTTTTGTGGTTGCAGGAACAAAGATCCGGCGAGAAGCTTCGGGGAACACGATGTTTGGCATGTTGAATCGGTCGATGCACTCTGTGCGTCGGTCAATGCAAGTGCGAGGACGGCGCGTAAAACCTAGGGTTTTCGTGTTATGTCGAGCATGCGTCGGTCAATGCAGTGCGAGTGTCGGTCGATTCATTTGTAACTTGCATCGATCGATGCATCCCTTGTGTCGGTCGATGCATCCCCATGTGGTGTCGGTCGATGCATGTTGGTGTCGGTCGATGCAGAGTCCTAGTTTGTTATTTGTTGTTTGGTGATTGTTGGTTGATGGTTAGAGATGTCTCTATTGCTTGTGTGTATAACCCAGTAGATGGGAGGATTGCCTTACTGAGTGTTTATAAAATACTCATGCATTGCAATTTGTGTTTGTGGTGCAGGTAAAGGCAAAGTGTGATCGTGGAATCAAGGCAATGAAGAGGAGAATGTTATAGGGACTTGATTTGATGTTGTCTGGCATTGCTAGGTTGTTAGAGTTGGGTCATTAGAAACATTGCTAGGTTGCTGGTTCCATGTTTTCTGATGATTTGGATATTGGTTTATGGTTATATTTGATTGTTGGATATTTTATTATTGGTTATTGGTATTTGTTATTCCGCTGTTTGGTTGTGATTGTGGTTAGGTGGCTAGTGGGTATGGGACCATTAGTTGTAGTTTACATATTATTATTATTATTATTTATTTCAAAAAAAACGGGTCGGGTCGTTTCACCTGTCCACAGGAATCTAGAGCAGAGACTCTCAATATGTTTGATACATGCTTTAGGAAGGATGAACGCCAATGCCCAGAAGTTAACTGTACCATATATAACTGAGGATATCAGAGCCATACGTCCCGCATATGACAAAGCTCAAGCATACCAGGTTGTGAACCGGGATACTATTTTATCAATAAGCGGTTTGTAGTCAGCAATACGAAGCTTTCAATGCATTAGAGGTAGCCCCAAGTACCGGAAAGGGAATGAACCAAATTTGAAGCCAAGAGAAGTGATCTCTGTAGTTTCACATTTGTTCACCCCTGCAACATATAGCTCGGTCGTGTCCTTATTCATGGAGAGTCCTGACATGTCATGGAAATCTTGTAAAACTGCAGTGATAGAGTGCAGAGAGTCCTTCTTGCCATCGAAAAATACCATTATGTCATCTGCAAAAGCAAGATGAGTGACTTGCGGATTGGAGGCTGATGGGTGATGGCCAATGGAGTTGTTATTGTAGCTTCTGTTCAGTAGCTGAGAGAACACTTCCATAGCGATTGTGAATAAGTAAGGAGATATGGAGTCTCCTTGCCTGAGACCCATCGCTCCCTTGAAATATCCACAGGATTCACCATTGACTGAGACTGAGAACATCGGAGTTGTGATACACTGGCTGATTAGTGTGACGAAGTGAGGAGGAAAGTGCATAGCGTGCAGGGAGTTGAGGATGAACCCCAAATGAACTGAATCAAAGGATTTTCGGAGGTCAACCTTGAGCAAACCACGGGAGAGACGTTTATCTGATTATAACCTTAAATGAGCTCCGTTGCTAGCAGGACATATTCCACCAAAAGGCGGCCTGGTATGAATACAGACTGCGTGTTGGCAATGAGGTCTGGCAGAACAGCCTTAAGTCGATTTGCTAACAGCTTAGTCACCATCTTATAGATGGTATTACAACAAGCAATGGGGCAAAACTCTCTCATACGAGAAGCATTGGGAGTTTTCGGAATGAGAGTGGAATTCCATTGTTTGAGTATTTGACCTGAGGAGTAGAATTCAAGGACAGCTTCTACGAGATCTGAACCCACTCTAGACCAGTGAGCAGTGAAGAACTCAACGCTATATCCATCAGGTCCAGGAGCCTTGTTGTGAGGTAAGGAGAAGACTGCAAGCTTAATCTCCTCAGGGGTGAATGGCTTTGAGAGTATCTGGATTGCTGAGTCAGAGCACCGTTGAGGTACAAGAGCAGTCAGTTCATTAACAATGGGTGGTGTTGCGCTTGAAGATGACCCGCGAAACGTTTTAAAATAATCCACAACAACTTGTTGAATACCCTGCTTCGTATCCACCACCTGGTTGGCATCATCATTCAAAAAGAGAATCTGGTTCTATGTTATACGCGATAGAATCACCCTGTGGAAAAATTTTGAATTGCTGTCACCATCCTTTAACCAGCAGATTCTCGACTTTTGCCTGAGGTAGGACTCTTCTGCTTTCGCTAAGGCATACCATTTTTGGTGTGCTAGTTTTTCCTTGTGTTGTTCTTGCACTGATGGAGAGTTAAGTAGATTCTATTGGCGGACTAGCAACTCCTCAAACGCTTCACTTGTTCGTTTCTCAATTCCTGAGTAGTTGTCTCTAGCAAAGGTTGGAATTACACTCTTGAGTACGTTTAGCTTTTTGGATAGCTTCAACATCTTCAAACACTCGTATGGAAGAGCATTCCACCACAGACTTACCAGAGGTGCAAAATCCGGGTTTTGATTGAGAAGCGTGAGGAACTTAAATGGTGTCTTTTTCTTTTGTGTTCAAGAGTCCAGAAATTGACAGCATGGGCTATGATCAAAAAAACCTGGCTCACCAAAGACACAAATGGAATTTGGGAAGAAGGATAGCCAATTATCATTGACTAGAATGCGATCCAGTTTCTCTACAATCAAACCAACTTCATGCTTGTTAGTCCATGTGAATGTGTTACTACAGTAAGGGAGGTCTGAGAGGTATGACTTGATCAAACATTCCCTGAAATCCCTCATTCCACCAGAAAGGGTTACAGAGCTTGGAGTAGAGTGCTCATGAGGTGAGAGGATCAAGTTAAAATCCTCAATGACTGTCCAAGGCTTGTTCATTACTGTTGGAGATAAGGCAAGAGACTGGAGTTCATCCCACAGTATCTTTCTTTCAGAGCAGGAAGTAGAGGAGGCATAGACTATAGAGACCACCACTTCCAAAGAGACATACGGCAACTAAACAAGGTAGACTACCATTTGCAGCAACTTCGACAAAATTGTGACTTGGACCGAGGGATGCCAGACCACCCAAATCTTACCAAGTTCAAAGAAATCATAATTATCCGAATAACACCAGCCCGAGACTGCACTAGAGACAAAATTTTGAGCCTTCACAGGACTCACCCGAGTTTCAAGTAATCCACCAAAAAGAGGCTTATGTACCTTTAGCCATTTCCGGAAGCTTCTACGTTTTATGGGATCGTTAAATCTTCTTAGATTACGACAAAAAATATCCATAGAAAGGATATTGGATTAGAGGGATAAGGGGCCTCTACCCCGAGCTCTGGTATCTTTTTTCTTCAACAGCCGTTTGGAGATAACTTTGAGGAATCTGTCAGAGTCGGCTTCAGGATTGTCATCATCCCCCGAGATATTCTCTTGTTCAGAGCCCAATTCCTGAGTATCAGCCAAATCAACCTGGGAGGGTAGATGAGCAAACAAATTGGTAGTTAGATCAATACACAGCTTCTTCTCATCAAGCTTTTGTCCATTTGCTCTTGGAGTAGTCTGCTTTTAGGGTACATTCAGCGGGCCAGAGGTTGCTGGCTGAGCACACGGTAGAGCAGATGCGCTTGCAACAGATACGGGCTCCTTACCAGGCAGAGGTGTGGGTGAAGGGTCATGGAGTTCAACAATTGGCAGTTGGCTCTGAATGGGGGCCTTACCTGCTACCTTAACTTTCTTCGTGCGTAGACACAAAGCCGAGGCATGCTTAACCGAGCCACAGGAAGTACATGTGGGAGGGGCTAATGTGCAACGAGAAACAGTGTGGCCAATCTTTTTACAGTGGGTACATGTAGAAGGAAACCATGGACTGGAGATACAAATTCTCTTGATTTGTCCTGACTCAAATCTAGCATTGACGGCATCCGGAAGTGGCTTGCGCGGATCAATAACAGTATATACCTTGGCAACTTCAATGTTTAGAAGTTTCTCCGTGTGGGGATGGAGGCATACTGGGTGTCCAACGAGACCTGCAATATGTTCAAGTCCTTCCCTATTGAAGAATTCAAGTGGGACACCGTGAAAGTCCAGCCACATAGGCACCATTGTCAACTCGGGATCACATCCGGAGACCACTTTGCAACGAACATCGTCTGTCCATCCACTTGCCATAAACACTGGCTAAGGATACGCCTCCTAGCATTCAAGCAAGGTACTTTGAAGAGAAATGAATGCCCTTCCTTCTTTGAGACAGAGATATCCCTACGTTGTCTGCTCCATATGCCATTGACGATGGCGTGAACAGCACCTCTGGCAGGGGGCGCCTCATAAAATTGTCCAATGATAAAGATATCCCAAGCTTTCTTGTTCTTCTCAATGACAGAGTTTGGTATAGTGACACATACCTCTCCTGATTCAAGGGTGAACGTCCCTTCTTCTGGAGAGGGGATGTGTTATCCTTTACCAACGCTTTTCAGGGCTGGTCTTCCTGAGGGTTTGGGTTCACGGGCTCCTTAGCTGGGATTGGGACCATGGGCTTTGTGGTAGCTGCAGCAGGAAGAGGAGTAACCTCCCCTAACTCTTTGTCAGGTGCCTTGTTTAGGGTGATAGCTGTGGCAGCTTCAGCCCTAGTATTTGGGGATCTAGGGTTTGCAATGGCAAAATCGATAGTCTTCTGGGTGGGTAAGAGGGGAGTCGTGGCTATGCTTTCGTTGTTGGCTGATTTCATCACTTGTTCAGGCAACACTATAGCAGGGGAGCTGATGGACAATTCGCCTTCCGAATTGGGCGATTCAGGTGGTGATTGCTCCTTGGGGGAGGTGGCGGAGGTTGCAGATCCAGTAGGGATATCGCGGGGAGTTTTTTTTTTTTAGGTTTTTGTTTGCCCATGAAGGGCAGTGGGGACCGACGCCGAAATCGGCGAAGATGGAGGATGAAAGACGAGGATCGCGTTTTGGGAGAGAAAAGTCAAAGGGAAAAAAGTTAAAGGGTCACAGAAGAAGTTTTTTAGGTTTCTTTTTTGAACACAGAACAAAAAGAGAGTACCATAAAACCTTTTTTACCAGACAAAAAAAATTAAAAAAAAAACAAAACAAAAGACTCACGTTCCTTGTTCTTTCACATTATTTACAACATCTTTATGTCTCCAAATCTCCAATCCAAGGAATCTGGTGCTTGTGCTCGTAAATGAACGGTTTGGAGTCGAGAAATTTATGTTGATCCCTCATATCAAGACATGTGTGAGAATTCATAAACTCAGTATTCGTCAAATTTGCAAACATGTTGAGATTAAGTTTGTATGGCTTTTTCTCCATGTTGGCCTTGAGGACTTCGCATTGTTTCTAAATCTTAAATTATAAATTTTTGATTAAATCTTATATAGACAAACAAAGAACATAACTTTTTATTCGATCGAATCATTTTCATTATTACCAGCACACGTTCAAAAGACGACAAAGAAAACAAGTCTCCAAGTTACAAAAGTAGACGTTCATCCACAGATCTCAGACGATCCAAGACAGAGTCTTTCGGATCTCAGACCCGACACGAGCGACACTCTCCCTAATTGAAACCTTGGGGCAGTTGTTCCGAACTGCGGTGAGCTCATAAGGCGACGTATCGGTCGCAAGCCATTGCTCAACATCGAAGGTTTGGTACGCGCACTTAGCGTGAACTCCGGCCGTCGTGACTTCCACGTAGTTAACATACCAGCCGTGGTGGTCACCGGAGCCGTCAGAGGTAAGATTCAACGAACAGATTGGGCTCGGAAGACACGGTGCTTTGCCACTGAAAATGTCGAGATTACCCCTCTCGTAGTAGTTGTAACCTGGTCCCATTAAACCACCCCATGCCTCTAGGTTTCTGATCCCGATGTAGTCTCCGTATTTGTCGTAGATTCTAGCGCTTATGATCGAATCTGTACCGGCTTTGAAGGTTGATCCGGTTCTGAGGTAGAATGTGTAGACACAATCTGCTTCATCCTCCTGTCAAAATCAAGAAAATGATTTGTTTGTAGCCCCCTAATATAGTTTAAAGTTACACTAATGTTGTGTCCAAATCTGGTAATGTGTGTGTGTCTGCTAAGTTATAGACGAAAGTAGTATTGATGATGAGGATGAGATTTGGGGAACTTACTGCGAATGCGACGGCGGAGATGGTGGCGGCAACTAGGAGGAGTGAGAGGAAGAGGACGTCACGGCGAGGCATATTTGGTGATGTGAATGGAAGAAGGAGAGATCTAGTCTTATGGAAATATTAATAGATTTGTTGCAAAATGTTAAAATAGTTAATAGACTTTAGATTTCAATGAGGGAGTAATTATCCTCTGCCTTTCGGATCAGCTTGTGAAGATGACGTGGTAGTGCTTAGTCCGTTGGAATCAAAGAAAAATATGATTTAAGCACGTCGTTTACTCGGCGTACAGGTCGGCATGCGGTGTCAGATTTCGAAATATTGCATTTTTAGTGTGATACACATGCACCTTCATTTTTCGCCAAACATAACAGTTCAGAGGAGTATCAAAGCTTTCGCGGATCTAAAAAAAGGTATGTAAATAGTTAGTTACCAATCACAACTATAGTTTCTAGATTTCCAAGTATAGTGTAAGTTGTAACGCACCCAAGACAAAACATGCTTCACGTGGATTGAGGTCGACCAGGGAAGAATTATAGACAAGACGTTAATCTTCTCTTTTTTTTTTTTTTTTTTTTTATGCTGTTTAAATTCGATTATGTAAAGATCGGAGACCATATGATCAAGTCATGGAGATAAGATTTTCTTGATATTTTTCTTTTCCATGTACAGCTGTTTTTTTCTTCGTAAAAGAAAAGAAATAAATTTTGGATAGTATTGTCACAGAAACAGAAACAAGGCCCACAACCATAATTTTGAATGGCCGGTTGCTGCGGATTGATATTCTGAAACTTTTATTACATTCATCCGATCCATCCAATAATCATTAAATGATACCTTCCAAATACCATCTCCAATGGTTTTCCCTATTTTTTTCCTCCATAATAGAGGTGAGTTTTACTCCAATCCACCTCTATTCTCACCTCTAAAATAAAGATTGCTATTTTTTCTTTTATATATAGAGGAACCTTTTGTAGGAAAAAATAGAGTTCCTCTATAAATAGTGAAAAAAATAGCAATCTCTATTTTAGAGCATCTCCAATGGTACTCTATACTCTATTATAGAGTAATTTTTGCTCCAATGGTACTCTATTTTCACCTCTATAATAGAAATTGCTATTTTTTTCTCTATTTATAGAGGAACTCTATTTTTTCCTCTATAGATAGAGGTGAACTATTTTATTTGCAAAGTAGTCCTCTTAATTTTTAACTTCTTTTATTTATGACCAAAATAAATAAAATATGTATTTTTAAGAACTAATAATATAAATTTAAGTATAAATATTTATTCTAAAATATTGAGATTACCATTTGCAAAAGATAATTTTATGAAAGTGTTACAAAATTTAAAGTAAAATGGGTTAGTTTGCAATTTTTAAAAATAAAATGTGTTAATTGTAAAATAAAAATAGAATCTATTTGAAATATTCTTTTATAGAGGAAAAAATAGAGAAAACCATTGGAGATGGTCTTAGAGATAAAAATAGAGGTGGGTTGGAAGAAAACTCACCCCTATTATAGAGGATCTCTATTATAAAAGAAAAAATAGAGTACTATTGGAGATGCTCTAAGAAATTAGAAGTTGCAACTTGCAAGAGAATTGTAGGAGACTCGAGAAATATCACACCAAATTAAAAAAACCAATTTTAGTTCTACCTCAAAAGTTTGAAAACTTCAAAACATACAAAATATAATAAGACCCTTTCATAATAAAATGGAAGATTCTCAAAAATAACACCAAAATAATTTTTTTTTCCAAACTTAGCATTAAATCTCTAAAATTCCAAAAATAGCACTAATTAATCTTTTAAAATTAAATCATAAATTCAAAATATTAAACCCCCCCTTAAAACTATATCCTAAATGTAAAATTGAGAATCCAAACCTAAAAAAAAAATTGAAAAATTAGTTTTAAATATTTGAATGTGTTAAATAGTGCTATTTATGGAATATGTGCTATAATTGTCTATAAAACTTGTTTTAGTGCTATTTTAAAGTGTTTCTCAAACAAAATTTGTATTGTTTTTAAATATATATATATATCTTATTATATAAAGTATGCTTTCAAAAGTTACTAACTCACCAGATCGTGACACGTGTCAATTTCAAAAGTTACTAACTCATAAGATCGTGACAAGTGTCAATTTTATACAAATTTCTAATTTTAAAAGAAAAGAAATCTTTTAAAAAATCAAGAAATAAAAATAGTACTAATCATAAAATAAATTATATATTAGGTTTTAATTTCGAAAACTAAAAGAGAATTTGTGGCATCTTTTTAGCTTGATTGTAGGAAAGTTCTCAAAAAAGTACTATAATATTTTATTTCAAGTAAAAACAAAATTATAAGAATTCTAAAATTACGCATATCCTGAGTTTATGAAGGGGTCTTAAAATTATGGAAGAGGGTCTAAATGATTAATAAACTCTTAGGAAACTTTTTTTTTTTTGTCAACTCTTAGGAAACATTTTCAGATTGAACTATGCTATAAATTTGTTTTGGTGTTATTTTCTAGTTATTTTGGAACAAAAAAATTGTTTAATGGTATGGTATTTTAATTAGGGTATTTCTCGTAACATTAATAGAATAATTAATTTCAATGGTGATATTTGTTGGCACTGAAATTGACATTTGAAACTTAAAGACAGAAATATCTGCAAAATTTTGCGAATTTTAACTGATATATGCTTTATATGGATACATTTTATATGCATACTTTAGTTCTAAAAACGATATCTGGTAAGGAAAGACTAATAACGTCTTCGTTGATCATCAATCACCATCAAACTATATTATTTGATTTTTGTAATGTGGTTTTGAAAAATAACAGAAGAATGAAAAGTAAGGTGAGCTGGCTAACTCTAAATAGCAAAATCCTCTCCAAACCAACCAAAAGTTTGAGTCATGCAACAACAACCACTTACTTTTCCCATGCAAACCCTAATTTTCGCATCCTCTCTTAATTCTCTCTCTTTCGTCTTTCCTCTAGACCAATCTCCACCGCACATCTCGTAACTCCCACCTTTCTCCAATGGAGGGGCCACGGCTTCCTCCTTCCGCCACCGCCCCTGAATCCGATGATGACAAACCCGATGATCCTCCTTCCGTCTGGCACCGTCCAACCTCCAGCCTCCCTTCATTGCCCTCTCAAGATCCTCCATCACACCATTGGCGTAACAATTCTCTTAATCTCTCTCCATTACCAGCCACAACTCTTTCGTCTCTTCCTCCTCCGGATACAATCCCTGAGCTAGAGACGTACGTTGTCAGAGTCCCGAGAGATCAAGTCTATTGGACCCCTCCTCCGGAACACGCAAAATACGTTGAAAAACGCCGCAAGAACCCGGAGAAAAACAAAAAAAAAGGGTGCTCTAAACGTCTTATGTGGTTCTTCATCATCTTGGTCGTTTTCGGATTCATCCTCGGTGCAATCACTATCATTCTACATTTCGCATTTAACCCCACTCTTCCTCTTTTTGCGGTCGAGAGATTAACTGCAAAACCTAGTAATTTCGAGGTCATGTTGAGAGCCGAGAATCCAACGTCTAACATGGGGGTACGCTATGTGATGAAAAAGAACGGGGTCGTTTCCCTAACGTACAAGAACAAGAGGCTGGGAAGCGGGAAATTTCCGGGGTTGTCCCAGGCCGCATCTGGATCCGACAAGGTCAATGTGAAGCTTGATGGGTCGACCAAGAACGCAGCTGTACAACCTCGTGGCTCGAAACAACCATTGGTTATGATACTGACGATGGAGCTGAATGCTGAGTATGAAGCAGGGCCGGTCAAACGGAACAAGGACGTGGCGGTGACTTGTGATGTTAAGGTTAAGGGATTATTAGATGGGAAGAAGGTTGAGATTGTGTCGGAGAATTGCGAGAGTGAGTTCAAGAACTGACATTGCACTCTATATATATCTATATATATATAACATGATTGTGTCGTTAGAGTTACAATGTGCGTACTTAATTTATACTTTCTATGTAATGTTCAATTGTTCATTTTTTTTTTTTGCTAATGTCTTTATTTTTACTCTATTATTGTTGAGCGACTAAAGAAAACGAGAACAAGAAGAGAAACACAATAGATTTTTTTTTTTTTTTTTTTTTGTGGAATGTACCTTTGTTTTGGAGATAACATATAAATTTAGGCTGTTTACCCCGGATGGTCAATCAAAACTGCTTCTCATATTTAGAACTCAGAAGGAAGAAAGAAAAACTTCTCTTCCTTTTACTTGGGCTCATCTATATAGTTGGCCTCAATGTAAAGGTAAAACTTCAACTTATGAAACTTTTCAGATACCAAGGGTCCAAATGGTGACTGCGGTTTTGGTTGTGCAGGAAAAGCGGTTTTAGAGTGCGGTACGGTCAACTGCGGTACGTGCGGTTTGTGTGACAAGTGCAGTTTATACAAAATAAGCGGTACAAAATGATATTTGATTGGTGAAAAAACTATTTGCGGTTCAGTATTAATTGTGTGAATGGTAAAAAAAGGAAAAGCGGTGCGGATTACATATATTATAAATAAATTTATTAATAATTAGTATGTTTGTATATTATTGTATGTTATAAATTAATAATAAAAATAATTATATTTATAAATCTTAAATACTATAGTTGATCAAAAAGGACTTTTTTTTTTGTCTGACATATTGATAAAATGTTCAACTATAAAAATATACATTTTTTTTGAAAAAATTATCGATTATTTTGATTTCCCATAACATATTTACAATAGTATCTCTTATTTGCGTCATAGCTTCTCCATCTGCTATCTCTGTTGCATCCATGTCACCTATACATGCTCAAAATTTTGGTTGTTGTTCGTCTCAGTCAGTACATCTACGAAATCTGCATCCGAGAAATTTGAAATCCTGATGAAATTATGTAGTCCCACTGTAGCCATTACCACTCTTTTCTGAATTTGAACATTATATATTTCAGAAAGTATCCTCCACTTCTTCTTCCAAACTCCACACGTTCTTTCAATAACTGAATGTAATGATGCATGACATTGGTTGAACAATTCATGTTTATTCCTTGGAGGAGGACCAGAATGAAACTGGGACATATGATATCTCACAACTCGATTTCGTGATGATCTATAAGGAGCAAGAAATCCTTGTCTGTTTGGATAACCAGAATCAACGAGATAATACTTATCTGATGGAGGCAAATGAAACTCGGTATCACTTTGTTGTGCCATTTGCAGAACAGTTGTATCGTGGCATGATCCTGGTGCTCCATTCCAGATATATGTGAATAACATATTCAAATCACATATTGCCATGATGTTCAATGATGCATTATCGTGTCGATTCCAATACATTCCTTGTAACTCAGGCTTTACTTTGTTCGCACACATGAGTCCCATCCATAGCTCCAACGAATCCACTAAAATATGGCCAATATCTTCGGTCTACTTGAAGTCTTTCAGGAATGCGATACAGCTCTTGTCTTGTTGGAGTTCTAATATAATTACATGCTAATAACTCGGTTGCCTTAAGAACTTCCCTAAATTTTCTTTGCACAGTCTCTTGATTTCGGCCAAATCTTAAACCAACATCCCTTTGAACTTCATTGTGCCCACATATCCGTAGAAACATAGCCACACTCTCTTCAATCCCTACATTTAATGTTGGTTGTAGACCATAGTTTGTTTGCAACATATTACACAATGTCGTGAAACATGGAAGTGACATTCGTAATAGTTGAAGACAAGCAACATCATCTTGTTGTAGTCGATCCATCCCATACCTCCATCAGTTTGTGTTGGTGCCCTTTGAAAATATCGATCATAATAAGTCAAAGCTGGTTGAATTACTAATTCTTCAAATTGTTCATTTTCCAAATTCCACAGTTCAATTCTCTCTTCATAATTGAGATTGTTGAGGCCTTGTGATCGCAGTTGACATATACGAAATGCCTGAAATTCATTACAAACGACATGTCATTATACATATATTATTTTAAAATAACAAATTACATTAAATTTAAAATAAAATTTTAACATAAATGAGCCAAAAAAAACAAATTGATAAAACGAAATAACAACAAATTAATCTTCATCTCCGACATCGCTTTGATTATTTTCATTTGGTCCTTGAGAGGTTCCCCAAATATTGAAAAGACCTCCTGGTCTAGGTGTTTGTTGTATTTGTCCACTTTCAAAATAGTTTGTGAAATCGAGACCAGATGAAGATGTTTGTTGAATGATAGGTGAAGTTTCTTGTTGAGTATTCCTCGTATTTTCAACTTGGTCACCAAGTGAAAATCCGTACGTAACATTTACCGGAATCGTTCATGATGATTCGCCTTGTTGAACATTTTGTGTTTGTTGCCATGGTTGAATGTTTGGCGGTGTTCCCCAATGTGAAGCATTTGGCGGTGTGCCCCACTGTGGAGCATTTGGCGGTGTACCCCAATGTGAAGCATTTGGAGGTGTGCCCCACTGTGGAGCATTTGGCGGTGCTCCCCATTGTTGATAATCAGGTCCCCAAAAACCAGGTGAATTTTGCGCTCCTAAATTATTACCCACAGAAGATGGATTGTTGGATGATAGACCTCCTGAATGGGGACTCCCAAATGAATGGCATGCACCTAACTGTTTTGGCACATCTTGGTTATTCCGCGAAACACCAGTCATCGCTTCCAACAATTGTAGCTTATCCTCATCGGTGCTTGAGGCTATGTCAATGAAATATTTACGCCAAAACACTAGCTCCTTAAGTGCATTAATACAGGCCCAATAAAATCTAGTATGTTTGGGAAGGTCAAGATCATTAAATATCGCTTCTGCCTTTTTAAATTCATCATAATCATCTTGGTCAAAACCACCAGGGCGTAGTTGTTGAAAGCTTTGTCGTTGGAATCTCTATAGCCAACAATGGTGTCTTGTATTGTTGTCTCAAAAGATTGTCTCCTACGAGTTCCTCGTGAACCACTGCCAGTAGAAACTCGTGAGCTTCCTCCAGATCTTTGTGAATTAATCCCACGTCTGGCGGTTGACTGCAAATTTAGCCTCCCACGTTGTTGGCCTCTACGAGCAGAATTTTGGTTCGTGTCATCGTCATCAATGGTAACATGATAACCTTCTTCTTCTTCGTCTTGCGTCACAGGAATTTGAGGTGGAACGTCACCACTATCGCTGTCTTAATCACCATGATCCTCTTCATCATTTGCATGCTCGTTCATCAACTGTTCTCTTCTTTGTCGAGCAGAGTGTTGAGATTGTGATTGAACATCATGTAATATGAAACATCGTTGCATCACATCCCAAAATTGAGGTGGCTTTCGGTTCAAGCTTTTTGTTACTTTGCATCCCTATAAATTTAAATTATTTAGATTCGTGATACCAAAATTTAAAACATATCTTGATGAGTAGAAGGATTATTTATACTTACAAACTCTTGATCCTTCCACCATGAATCAGATGCATATATCATGGATGTATCATGATCAACCGTGATTCCGGTTTTATGCGTAAGAACCTTCCACCTTTTGTAACTTTTTTTGAATTCATCAAGTTGTTTTTGAAGAATCCATAAGTTATATTCATGTTGAATGCTTGGTTAAATTTTTCTACCATATACTCTCTACCGATAGCAGTAGGATTCTTAAGAGTATAATTATTCATCGCACTTGCTTCGTCGAACAATTGAATAAATGTTTTTTCCTGAATGTACGACCATTTATACTTGTCTTTGTTCTACAAATTTTGAAAATACAATGTCACATATTTTATAAAATATAACTATTATTTTAAGTTTTAAAGAAAAGCTAAAGAAAATTTACCCATACTGTTGTTTCCGTAGGAGGAGTTAAATTTTCGGTTGGTTGATTTGAACTTGTTTGTCTAGAAGGATTTGTGTTTCTTCGACGATTAGAAGACATATCTACATTTAATGAAAGTCACTGGTTATTATACATTTAATAAAGTATTAATATTTTTATTGTTAATAAGAATTCTTTTAAACATATAGTTTTACTTCCAAACAAATATATATTTTCATATATACATATACATATATATATATATATATATTAGTTAGGAAAAAAAATTAAAGATGATATGAAACATAATGAAAATGTTCAATTGCTATATAAATAAACTAACATGTATAATTTTTAAAAAAATAAGTAAACTGGATTACAAATTTTTTTTAAATAACAATATAATTAATACATGGGTGTTTTAATAACCACTATGATATTTAAATAGCATATACAATAGTATTATTTACTGAACAATAAGATTATTATTTTTATTAATTTTCAACTTAAAACACATACTACAACTCTATTTATTGACATGGAAACTGCATTTTAAATCAGTTTTTATAAATTTAAAATTTAACAATTCATTTAAAAGTGTTTTTTCATTAATTCATTTTAAAAATATATTAAACAAAACCTATATAACATTGTTTTTATAAAAAAATGAGAATAGTTTTGTCAATAATAAAAAAAAAATTATATGAGAGTGATTAAAAAAAACATTATCTTAATGGAGTATAGTCAAATCTGAGAGAGAGGAAATTAGGTTTTGATAAAAAATATCTAAAGAAAATAAAAAATGTGAGAGTGATTAAAAAAGAAAGAACATTAGAAAAAAAAAGAACATTACCTAGAAGGGGAATCGTGGGGGGAGAGAGAGAAGGGAGAGATTATAGTTTTTAGGTTTGTAGCATAGATAGATATCTCATATATAATACATTTTAATATTAAAAAAATGTATTAAAGGAAACATTTATTAACTGCGGTCTAGAAATCCGCTGGTTATTGCCCATTGATTTTTTGAAATGTGGTCCAAATTATTATCTTCTCAACAGTCCGCTTTTTGTTTTTTGTTTTTTTTTTAAAACGCACATTAACTCTTTTTCTTCTGATTGGCTACACCTGTGCGGTTTTGATTAATTTTTTTTGAAAACCGCAAATTATCTGCTTCTATTCACTGCCCAACTGTTGCATCCAAAAAGTCGATGGGATGATTCTGAGTGCTATTGGTTTTTACTCTTTTCTGGTATAAGAGAATATAGTTGAGCTAAGTTGGTGTTATTTTTTAGTCTTATAAAGAAAAGTAATGTCCAACCAAATCGGCGAAAGGGAGTTAAGTCTTGTCACCTGGATTTGAATAGTATTGGTCACGAGGTTCAACTGTTCAAGTAATTTAACATGGATTTCCTCAGTTTTAAGAGATTAGTCTTTCAACCTAAAAATATTTTGGATTACTCTTAAGTTATAAAAAAAATGTAATGTCCGAGAAGTGTTTTTTTTTTTCTTTATAAACCGAGGAATTTCATACTAATATCCAAATCATGAACATGAAAAGTTGTATATTCTATCCATTTAAAATGTCTGATGTGGTCAAATTTGATGGAAATGACAGTAAAACACACACATACAAATTTTGGTCCCCTAATTCTTTTTTTTTTTCAAAAGGTCCCCTAATTCTAGAGTTATATTTTCAACCAATCGATTACCATAAATTGTTTAAGTACTTCAAAATTATTAATTATCTTTTAAACAAAGATTTATTAGACTCTACATTGTACATACATATATATGTACAGACGCAAACTTAAAGAATATATATTGAATTTAGTAATCCAAACATCTCAAATTATAGCTTACAGTTTGGGGAGCAATTTTGTTTCAAATTCAAGGTTAACTAATTATCACTACTTAGTTGACAAGGCCCAAATGCAGATTGACTTTCTAGTATACTATAAAAATTTTTAGGGCATGCCTAAAAAAAAATTCTTAAAGTGAATTTAACATATTGTAATTGTTTAACAGAGTACAAAAATGAAAATGGCAAAAAAAAAAATCAAAAAGAATATCGACAAAAAAGTATTTCTAACAATTTTTCCAAATAGCCAAAAGAAAAGGTCCTTTGGAGTTTTGAATTTCAGAGCACATTTTCAAAATGCAATGTTTTTTTTCTAATTTTTGTGAGCTAGTATTTATTTTAAATATACTTGATTTTTATTTTAATTAAATATAAATATACTTGATTTTTATTTTAACTAAATAAAAATGTATAAAGAATCAATTAATTTAGCCACTACTATCTACCAAGAAAAGGTTGAGTAGTCATTTTCATGAAACCAAAGTGGAGAGACAATTATTGTGTATAAAGATATTCCACTAGAAAGTGAAACAAATATGTCCAATTATTTATTTAGGGCACACATTCTTAATTATGATAACATTATTGTTACCTTTTTAATTAATTACATATATTTCGAAGAAGATAAAACGATGAATTGAATAGATCTGTCTCGACAGTCCAATGAATTTTTCATTTTGGAGTAATAATCGGATTAGGCCTGGGCGTTCGGATATCGGATCGGATTCGGTTCGGATTTTTTGGATTTTGGATTTTTTGGATATTGATTTTAACATCCATTTGGGTATTTATAAAATTTGGTTCGGTTTCGGTTCGGATAATTCGGATTTCGTATTGGTTCGGATATGATTGTCGATAACCAAAATTAAACCAAAAGTTACTGAACAATGATTTATTCATATATTTTTTAATCTTATTGTACCCAAATAACCATACTAATAAAGTATTAGGACAAAAAAAAAAGATAGAAATTAAGTAAATGACAAAGTTCTCACATAACCATACAAATACATAAAAGATATAAGGCATATCTATCGGAATATCATATTATTTCTTATATGTTCCGTTATATTCGGATATCTATTAGATATCGGTTTGGATCGGATAATATCCGATATCCAAAATAACGAAAGCCAAGAATCGATCGGTTATTTCCTTAATATCGGTACGGTTTTAATCTGCTTATTACGGTTCGGATACGGTTCGGATTTTCGGATTCGGATTTTATGCCCAGGCCTAAGTCGGAGAAAAGTTTATACAAATAAGTGAAAATATTTAGAATATCAATAATAAATATTTTTTGACATAATAATATTAAGAATATCAATATTAGAGCATAGTTCCTTTCCTTGCTTTAATTTGTCTCTTTTCTATAACTAGGTTTTGAACCCACGCTACGCGTGAGTTTATTTGATATATTTTGATAAAAAATATATATGATTGATTACGGTAATAAAATATTATCTCATAAAATAAAATAAAATTAGTACTAAGGAAAAAAAATTAAATTTCAGATACACAATTTTTAAAAATATAAAAATCAGTTGTGTTATAAAATCAAATCTGATAAAAAAAATCATAAATATAACTTGACGTCCAGGCGAGGTAAATCAAATTGATGACCTTACATATCCTAAACCATTTTCTTTGACCACAAAAAAACGAAACAATTTTATAATCATGAATTTAACTCATTTTCATATTTAATTGATCGCTACCACCTATGTTTTCATGTTTTTTATTTAATGTTTTATTATTCTTCATATTCTTTCTTGTCATTTTCATTGTCAAATTTTGTGTTAATTGTCATCGTAACTTTTACCATTTGGTTCTTCGTTATACTCTTTTTCTTCTTCTTCCTCGTCAACTTCTTCACATTCTTCCACTAAAAAATCTTTTTTTTGGCTACCACACAACTTGTTAACCCATCAAACTCCAAGAACAAAATCATTTCTTTTCTCATAAAATTTGTGAAATTCATGATTACCAGCATAGTCAACACATGCACCCAATTATTGACAATTTTATCCATATACTTATTTGGTTTTAGATCCACGCATTTAGAAACTTCTCAAACCAAAATCCTTACTTGGTTTATAATATTTTAAAAACATAATAAAATATACTAATAATTATTTATTTAATATGAATCATATGATATATAGAAATATGAGTACACTATAAGAACATATTAATTGTAAATAAAAAATATCATTTATATTATATTATCAAATAATATCAACCATATCATATTATGAAATAACCGTAACCGTATATAACAATAACCGCTTTAACCGTAACCGTATTTAAGCATAACCATTTAACCGTTTGTTAAACGGTTTTGGTTAAGGTTACAAAAATTTCTAACCATAACCGATGGTTAATAAACCTTAACCGTGACAACCGTAACCCTGGCCATGCCTATGTATAGCTAATTAAACATGTGTGTTTGTCGTCCATCTTTCATCTTTAAACCTCAAAATTTGACTCAAACATCAAATTAAGGTCTTACGATGTCAATCCTTCTTCCTTAGACCCAAAAATAAAAAATTAATGAAAGAATATCAACTCATCTATAAAATCATACATAAAAATATGTTTTACAGCTCATAAGAAATAAAAAGCACAAATGTAGATAAATAAGATAATTTATATTTTGCATCAATATTTATAATATTTTAAATTTTGAAAAGATTTCGAAATATAAAATTTGAACCTTTTAAAAATTTTCAATATTTATAATATTTGAAACTTTTAAAATTTAAAACTTGTAATATTTAAAAACTTTTTAAAAGCTAAGAACTTTTAAAAGTTTCAATATTTATAATATTTAAACTTTTAAAATTTTTAAATATTATAATATTTTTTTGAAACTGTTTAAAGTTTTAATTTGATCAAATAAAAAACCAGATCAAAGCAAATAAAACTTTTAAACTTGGACGCATGATAAATCAAGCTTTTCTGCTCATTCGTTGTTGGAAGCATATTAATCTTATTTATACTGGTTCTGAACGATTGTCTAAAATATTTCTAGCCGATGTGGGATATTGTGCTTAGTTCTTTGATTTCCATAAATTTAAAATTTTTCTTTTTCTAAAAAATTTTGTAAATTTAAAAAATGTTAATGAATGGCATGTCAAATCATGATAGGTTGTTTAAAATAATTTTTAATATAGAATATTCTAAAAATTGTATAAAATGTTAATAAGTGATATGTCAAATTTCTATTGGTTGTTTAAAATCCTATGTTGACGGTCTTAAAATCTTATATCTCCTACTTTTTATCGGTATAGATTTGTCTCGGGTTATTAAATTTAGAGCATAGTTTCTTGCAAACTGTATATACATAATTGATAATTCTTTTGATCAATCAATCTCATCAATCAAAGGTGAATAGAACGGTACTTTTTAGCTTATAAAACCCATTGATTCGACATGGTATGTTGGTTGGAATGCACGCCGAAGCCTCTTGTTTGTGTGTTTCTCACTTTACTCTACTTTCCTTCACACCACATTACAAAGTTCCTATTTAAAAAGAAAATTTCCTTTTTTGTTACTTTTTTTTTTCTTTTGGGCAACATTTTTTGTTACTTTAAACTTTGTTTTATTTTGGTGTTTGATAAAAATTGATCATCCACTCTAAAGAAAGACATTTAGATTTTGCAGAAAATAATATATTTTGTAAAAAAATTCCACCTTTCAGACGTGTCAGGAGAAGATGATTATTCAAGTAAACGGAGTGGTGATCAATGTTTTGCTCCCTATAATTTGGGCATCTGAGTCACATGCATCCACATGTTACCAAACAGTTTGGAACATCCCACAGATCATACTTCTTCTTTTTTTACTACGAGCACATACATTTTCAGATTATTTTATTGACAATAGTTTAGGTTATTTTCACATAATAATAAATTAGATTTGGACATGTGCTAAAGTACAGATTGAATTAGTTTTAATTATCTTATAATTTTAGAATAAAATATAATTTATATGATTATTTTTAGAAATTTTTTTGGATAAAACATTATGCAATAAAATCTAGTAAGTTTTAATTATGATGATTTGAAAAAGATACCTATTTTGCAAGTTTTCTATTGTTAATTTTGTAATTTTATATATGAGAAATGGTTATGTTTGTTTTTTATTTTTATTTTAATTTTTGAACATGTTTGGTGAAAGTTTTTTAATATGATTTGTGCTTAGCTAAGATTTTATTTTCAACTGCAAAATAAGATCTCGGAAATCACGATTAAGTATGATAAACTGCAAATATTTTATTCCTTTTTACGCCTAACAATATATTTTTATGGCTAACAGTATATATTTGGTAACAATATATGGAATACTAAAGATTTTATTTTGGAAATTGTATAAATCATTAGAATACTCTCTTTAATAGGATTTTTTGGGATATTCTTAAGTGTATTTATATAGCTCATATATTGATCAATTAATCTATAACCTTTTTGTAACCAACTTATATTTCATCTATGTAACATATTTTGTAACCAACTTATAAAAATTATATAGTCTATAAAAAAAGTTGTGTACTTCCGTTTTATTATATAGGGGATTTTCCGAAAAGTATATAACTTGTTCATTTCGGATATCTATGTTCTTTGCATAACAAAATTCATTAACAAAAATGACGTTTATATTGTATCAAAAAAATAGCAATAGCATTTAAACAAGAAAATGACACTTACTGAAAAATAAAATAAAATTCTAAAACATTATGTGGGATAAATGAGAAAATAATCTCTTGCATGATTTGTGGATTAAACAAAAAAATCTTTGGTCAGCGGATTTGCAGGTAACTCAATTACTTAACTCTTATATTCTATGACTGTAACTCTTATATTTTTCTTCAGAAAATTATATATTGTTCTAACTTCAAACCACATAGCATCCGAAATTATTAGCTGCTAACTATGGGCTGTAAGATATATAACTTTCGGCTAAATAAAATAGGACAGTATTTAAGAACATCAAAACTAATTACCTTTGGTAATGTTGTATTATGTTATGTCGACTCTGATTGTCTGTCTACACACTTATAGTTTCTCCAAGAAAATTAACTGATTGTATGGCAACACCAAGCGTTGGTCCAGTCAATGGAGTATTTTAATTTGATTACATTAGTCACATGATTGTACGACATTTACTTTTTCATAATTATCCACCATGTTTAGTTTATACATATATTCAGATTTTCAATTAATATATCCCCTATATAATAAAACAGAAGTACACAACATTATTTTATAAACTATATAATTTTAATAAGTTGATTACAAATAGGTTAAGATTAAGTTTTATATTATTTGTATAGTCTGGATTTATTGTTTCTAAAAATATTAAAAAGAATATTCTAAAGAATCATTTGATATCATCTAACTTACCATATTAATTTCCTTTATTAAATTATTCATCAAATAAAATCTTTTGATATCTAATTTAATATATTAATTTGTTAATTATTATTATAATTCACCTCTCATTTTTATATATGAGTCTATTATAATTAAAAAAATAGTTTTATTTCCGGATATACCATAAGTTGAATTTTTAAAAACAAATATAAATGATTCAATCTACAAAATATTCAATTTTTATAAATATTATTCTTTAAAATAATATCTATTGAATTAAAAATTTTACTGAGTAACGGGTCAAAATTTGAATATTTAAAATCAATTTCATACTTTTTGTTGAATTTTATATAATATAATAAACTTTAAATAATTTGTTTTGAAATGTTTTTAAAATATTGAAATTTGATATTAAAGTTAGAAACTATAAACACTCTAAATTAGTTTGTTATAGCAATGTCAATAATATGTCACTATAATATGAAAGAATTTTAGAAAACCAAGTATATTAAAACAAAAAATATAACAATATATTAAATTACTTATAATATAATAACTCGCTTTTTAAAAACCAAATTCACAAAATAAGTGTCTTTTTCAAGCCATTATATTTAATATATGATTTTATTACATAATATTTTATCCAAAAAAAACTTTTAAAAACAATCACATAAATTATATTTTATAAAAAATTACAATATAAATAAAATAAATTTCAATCAGTGCTCTAGCACGGATCTTAATCTAGTATAATAGGGATTCGTAATTATCGTCATGAATCTATAATCCATCAAACCAGAACCCAATATTATCTAATAAAATTATAGTTACATGTTTGGAACAACTTATATATATGTCTCCAATCGTTTGCATTAATTTGGCATTTTGATTTTAAACGATTGAAACGGTTAACATATGATTTCACCAATCAAAAGAAATGTTTATATTATATTCTCATGTTTCACGCTAATATATATATATATATATATATATATATATATATATATATATATATCTCTTAGTAAAATATTTTCTACAGAAGAGTAGAATAAAAGTATTTACTCCAAAATTCACTTTTTCGTCTTATTACTCTCACTTATTTTATTCTCCCACCAATCATGTCCATAATAAGGATAGATAAATAAATATATCCTACTAGTTTGTTTTGGTGCTATACTATCGAACTATGACCATCTAAATTTAAATCCATATGTTGTATTTTTTTTTTCTCGAAAAGGTTTTCATATATTGTATTGTTATTTGTTAAAAGAATGTCATATTAGACTACTATTGTAACATAATGGGTGTCTGCTATTTCAATTCAATAACTAGATTAACACAGGTGTTAGAGCACAGGTTGAAATTTATTTTGTTTTACATTGTAATTTTTTTTATAAAATATAATTTATGTGATTATTTTTAAAAGTTTTTTTGATAAAATATTATGTAATAAAATCATATATTAAATATGATGACTTGAAAAAGACACTTATTTTGTAAGTTTTATATTGTTAATGATTCTAGATAAGTACCTGTGCTATAACACGGTTAAATTTTATTTTATACAAAATTTAGTATATTTTCTATTTTAAAATAAATTTTTAATATGTTGTATTAGTTTATGTACGTGAAGTTATTTCAACAATGTATATTGTACCTCATGACTTGAATGCCATTATAAGACATAATTTTGTGAATTTGGTTTTTAAAAAGCGAGTTATTATATTATGAGTAATTTAATATATTGTTATCTTTTTTGTTTTAATATACTTGTTTTTTAAAAAAAAATTCAGATTATAGTGACATATTATTGACATTGCTATAACAAACCAATTTAGAGTGTTTATAGTTTCTAACTTTAATATCAAGTTTCAATATTTTAAAAATATTTCAAAATAAATTATTTAAAATTTATTATATTATATAAAATTATAAAATTCAACAAAAAGTATGAAATTGAATTTAAATATTCAAATTTTTACCTGTTACTCAGTAAATTTTTTTAATTCAATAGATATTATTTTCAAAAAATAATATTAATAAAAATTGAATATTTTATAGATTGAATCATTTATATTTGTTTTTAAAAATTCAACTTATGGTATATTAAGAAATAAAACTGTTTTTAATTATTCGTGCAAAAAAACTATTTTTTAATTATAATAAATAACATGAGAATTTATTTGTTTCCCAAAATAAACTCATACATAAAAATGAGAGGTGAAGTATAATAATAATTAACAAATTAATATGTTAAGCTAGATATTAAAGGATTTTATTTGATGAATAATTTAATTAAAAAAATTAATATGGTAAGTTAGATGATATCAAATGATTCTTTAGAATATTCTCTTTAAAATTTTTGGAAACAATAAATGCAAACTTACAAATAATATAAAACTTAATCTATAACCTATTTATAAACAATTTATTAAAATTATATAGTTTACAAAACAATGTTGTGTACTTCCGTTTTATTATATAGGAGATCCTCTATAAAAATAATAATAAAAAATTTAATAAAAAATTTACGGTATATATAGTAACATTAACAATGAATGTAGACCATATAAATAAGGCTCTACATTTATGAGATTTCTTTAGTGCCCCGGCTGCTCTCATTTACGTGCTCCACGTCCAAATTTAGTCCGTGGATTTCAAACATGTGTAGGATTCCATTCGAAGATAATGATTAGGATCTTAACTTCTCCACTAATGAAACCTAAAAAATATTTTAAATGTTTCACTATAGTTAACTGTACTTATTAAGAATATAAATAATTAATTGAAGCCCCATCATAATCATGTTGTCAGTATGATTCTATCTCATATAGTGATCATGCATGCCAAAATGTTGATATCGTCTTACCATCTAATTAATTTTTGACAAATTTGTTGATCAAAAACAATAGTTTTTATAAAGAGAAATACTCTAAAATAGTACTAAAACAATTTTTATGAACAATTATAGCACATATCCTATATATTTCCAAAAATAGCATTATTTAACAAATTAAAATATTTAAATTTTTTTTTAAAAATTTTGTTTTTTAGGTTTGAGTTCTCAATTTCACATTTAGAGTATAGTTTTGAGGGGTAGGGTTTAGTATTTAATTTTGAAAAAGAATTGGTGCTATTTTTGGAATTTTAGAGATATTATGCTAAGTTTGTAAAAAAAACTTATTTTTGTGCTATTTTTTGAGAATCTCCTCTTTATAAACTCATGCTCATATAGTTTATGAGATTGTACTCAACCTGATCAATTACATTGACTATCAATTTTTTGCGTCAGAATTCGAATAGAAAAGCATAATTTATGAACAAACCTTATTAGAAAAGCAAAAGAGGTGACAGCTATAAAACACTAAAACTAAGCGACTGAATATGAAATTAAGTATGAAATGTTGGGGGCATACCGAGATTAGAACTTAAGAGTTTGGGTGCATAGTATGAGTTCTTCCCGCAAAATCCTCTAAATTTGCCTTAAGGTGATAATTGATATAGTAATTTATCGGTGCCACATGACACGAACACCTCTTCTAATATAATAATCATTGGACCAAATAAATGCAAAATAGATGGTTATACAGTACATACATCGTAATTTTTAATGTTTTATCTTAACATATGACTACACAAGCATGTCTGCGAAAAATAAGATATACTGTATAATGTTCCGCATCATACGCGAAACTAAATATAGTTTCATTTTCTTAAAGTATCTAAAAAATGGTTTTGGTAATTATGAGTGGTGATATGCAAAGTAAAAGATAATGTAATACGGATGGTTTATTAGACACTTCTGAAATAATATATAGATGATGTAAATTATTATCTTTGTTTTAAATTATGCATTTAGAAAACTAAGGGTTTGAATGGTTGAAACGGTTGGGATGATTACCTCAGTTTATAAATTTAACTATTATTTATTTATTTTTGAATAAAATCATCTTATATATCAGTTAATATATAGCTTAGTGTATTTTGTCCGCAACATTCATTCAATATTAATACTATCTTTGTTTTTGTAATGTTTACTGTTAAGTATAATATTGGATCGAGCGTATGGGTATACTTTTTTCCAAAAGACTGTAAAAGTTTATTATACGTTATGAGTAACAGTATTAGATAAAGATTACTTACTATCAATACATATCAAACATGTTTCGGACTTCAGAGAAATAATACGTACATATTTCCCCATATGATTTATAAATTTACGATTTGAACATCATGCATTGATAGCAACAAAGGACTAGTAGTCTCAAAACCAAAGTTGTAAAAGAAAGGAACAAGAACCCCTCTATATTTGTCTTCTTGTTTATCTTAAAAAAATTCATTCTCGTTCTCATGATACGTTAGAATCTTAATAATTAATACATAGTAAACAAAAAAAAAGATTCTCCTGTACTTGGAGTAAACTCTTCATGACCCACATCTTAACTGTTTCCATTCCACCAAACGTTCTAAAAAAAACATAACCTATAAAACCAAAAGAATAAGAAACAAGTTATTAATAAAAAAATATCCACATTACACCAAATACTTTTTACCAAATGTTGTTTAGAGTCTAGAGTAAGAAAACTTACCTCATCTGGCTCTTGCAAAGAATAAGAAGCGTTAGTTTCCTTAGCGTATTTGGATACAAGAATTCCAAGGCCTTGTCTTTTATCTCTCAGTATCTGTTACAATGTTAGTTATGGAATCATTAATTTAAAATATTTATATATATGAATTATAACGAGAGATTATGAATATATATAAGAATGTATACATACCTTAAAGGCATCTTCGTCGGTACGATCATCTCCAATATATATAGGAAAAACATCGGTACAATTATCATATCCTAAACATGATAAATGCTAATTTCTATTAGTGAAAAATCATTAGACGTTTAAACTTTAAAACCACTACATAGTCCACCATTTCATGATATGATTGATAAATTAATAAGTAGGCATGAGTAAAGTTTTACCGAGTGATTCTAACAAAAACTCGAGTGCTTTGCCTTTATCCCACTTAATGATTGGACGAATCTCCAAGACCTGAAATTATATCAGACCAAAAAAGTAAATAATCATGATGAAAAACAAAATCTTAGTTGAGATATTAACTACTTAAAATTATTTATTTTTTCCACAAAATTGTTACTTTTCTTCCTTGGGTAAGCATGAGCTTGGGGTAGGTCTTCAACACTGATCGAACTTGATGGGCCAAGTCACTCCATTTCTGTTAATTTATATATTAGTTGCTTAATTATTATTTTAAAACAATAATAATATTATGCGACTAATCTAGTATAAGCAAAAATGATCCATACATTTTCTTCTACGCATCGAAAGTGAACTGACGCACAAAATTTGTTGTTCTCAACTTTGGCTCCTGGAACTGATTTGGTTTCCTCGACTAGTTTTTCATATACCTTGAAAACATAAGAAAAACAAAAATTTAACAAACATAGCTATATAGTATAAGATATAAATTTAATTAACAAATTATATATTATTGATTAATGGGTATAATATAATGTGATTACCTCGTTAATCACCGGGAGGAACTCAGTCGCGGGTTGACAAAGAAGAGATTGATTTCCCTGGATTTTATTTAGAGAAATGAGAAAAATATATAAATATATCTTAAAAAATAAATTCTAATCTATAGTTTTATTTATGTTATTTTTTTAACAAACCTATAGTTATTTATGTATTCATACCTTCTTGTACTTAGATCCTTGCTCTGGTCCTTTGATGTCCATGCCATGACTTCCAGCATAGTATAACTCAGTTAATTTCACAAAACTAGAAACCTGAATTAAACATAATCAAATAAAAATCAATAAAAGTGTATTTTTATTAAATAATTAAAGTGAAATTTAAAATTGTATGGTGCCTTCTCTCTGCATCTCCCACTAACTATGGCTGTTGGAAAACAGTCTGCAAGTTTCCGCACAGTATTTCGCATCTGGAAAAGATAATTCAATCACAAAGATTATTTAGTTAAGGCTAATTGCACTAACTGACCATGAGCATAGGTTATGATTATAGATATTATTATTTCTTTTTTAAACACCAAGGTTGGTGATATTATTTTTCTAATTAACATGACACCTTATAATTATATATATATATATATATATATAATATAGTAATATGTCGTGTAGAGAGAAGTATTGCACCCAATTTAGTGTATTTTGAAACAACAAATGTATCATAATCGTTTGCTTAATTGACTCTCATGATTTTGTCCAAAACAAAAAAAAATAAAAATAAATCTCTCTCACGATATGGTAAAATATAAAAAAAAAAGAAAAAAAAACCACAGTATGATTTATCTACCTAGCTGACCAAGAAAATATGTGAAAAACAAAAAAAAAGCTCCAAAAATTACCTTCTTGGACATGAAAGCTCGATCGGGATCATCAACAATGGGAGAGAGAGTACCATCATAATCAAGAAACATAACGATTTGCTTGCCTTCAGATTCATGAAGTATTTCTTCGAACATCTTCAAAGCTGATGGATGTTCCTTCTGCAAATTTGTAATTCTCTCGTTTAATATAATATAACAAAGAGAAGAAGACAAAAAAAAGAACAGAGGAAGTAAGAAGACATTACAATCCAACAAGCTTGGCTGTTGAAGGATTTGGGACGAGTAGGAGAACAAGCTCTCATAGAATCAACCCATGATCTTATCAGTCCTCCTCCTTCCTCGTTGATCTGAAAATTTTGAAGAACTTTCGTCCCCGGTGACGTATCACCCTCGTCTCCTCCGACATATAAGACCTCCGAGTTTGAGATGATCTTTGTCTCCAACATTGTAGTAATATTCTCTTCAACGAATCTAACTGAGAAGATAAGATTAAAACAGAAAGAATAACAGATCAGTAACATGTATATATTCTTGAATATTTTTATATCAAATGTAGTAGACATATCAATTTGTTAGTGACCATTGCAAGAAACAAAAAAAAAATTACCCATTTTAGGATATGAATCAAAACTTGAAATGAAGTTATATTTTTTTATGGAAATGAGACTGAATGTGGTTGTTGTTAGCTAAGGGTATGGACCCATTTTTATAGTTGCAAGAAAATTTGAAAAACAAAAATAAAAGAAAGTTTAAAAAACAAAGGAAAATGAGATATTGTATGTGTCCGAGTCGAAACCATTGAGTGCGAGTTCCACTATACTGTCCACGTGTAGTTTGTGAGTCACATAGGTGACTTCCTTGTTGGCTATGCTTTGGATATCTTTTGGGTTATTTGGCGTTGGAGCGTTCCTGTCAAGTGCCACGTGGTCCCCTCCAATTTGATCATGCTGACAAAAGAATATATGTATATAGATATTTTTTTGAAAATTAATCAAATAACTTTTTGTTTATTTGTTTTCTTGTTTGGTCCACTGGTCCGTATTCTAACCTCTTGTAAGAAAGTGAAGTCGAACTTGACTGCCAGCGAGAAGATTTTAACAGCCAATGATATGTCGTCTACGACGGATCTCTTAATTAATGGACTGAACCATTTGCAATTATGCAATCCATGCAACACATGACATGAGATGGTACAAACCATTTTTACGCGTTAATAATATTTTCATTTTGTTTACATAATAAAATATATCAAGACTTGGTATATATACACGGATCAACCTTTGTTTATCCGATATATAATATATTGTCACCATATAACATGCAAATTTTCTTTTTATATTAATACAACGAGATCGCCAAATTAAAATCGAACACGTTTTTGTTCTTATTAGGTTTCACTGCTGTTACAGTTTAGTAAGCGCCACATGGCTAGAGTAGTTAACTATCTTGTGTCCAGTCAACGTCTGGCACATTAGCAAGTCCCAATAACAAAACATTAATTAGCAAATTCCCGTAATAGTTTGTGTTCTCTCATTGGAGATCTAACGAAACAATAAAGTTGATTAATTGAGATCTTAGTCTTGAGTTCGTGATGAGATCCTCCTGATACTCTTGAGAGATATTTTATTTACATCTGGCTAGACAGCTAGTAATGTTTGTTTTATTTTTTTCCTTTACTCTATCAGTTATTCACAATAAATATTGTAAAGATTTTGGTGGTGCAAGTCACACTTCTTTCGTTTCGCAGCGAAATCAGATATACTGTTCTTTCACAAACTTTATTTTGGAAATTATATATGTTAAATGTTGTATAATAAAATAGGAGATATTAAATAGAGGAATCTCATATGTTCACATGTGTATTGATATGCCTTTTGTTCTGATGCAAACATTTACAACTTAATCTCCAATCTTATATAATAAGAAAATAGGTTTTAATAAAAAAAAATTATTAGTAAGGTTTCTTGAATGATATCTCAAACGATTTTTCAGAGTGGGTTGCATGCAGCATGCACATCAAATCTGTATTCCAATAATACAAGAGAACTGTGAGTAGGCCAGCCATAGATCTTAAACTTCTTAAGTTCTTACTACACTCAACCAATACATAGACACGGTGATACCCTATATCAAGATATCAATAAAACTATCATATTCGTGACCAAAGGGTGGCAATATTTTGTTTGACGACGAATTTGTTTTTAAACCTTTGTGCAGTCGCTTTTTCGTAGACCTCTATACTTACATGGGACCTCTGAAGTAAGATAGATAAACTATCATTTCATTTTTACGTATAAAGATGATATGGTACATGATCTTTTAGGTTTTACCTAAGCCATGTTTTGGACCGACACTTCACGTGCAACGAATCAAAATTGTCTCCACCCGCCACGTGACCGATGTCTACACAGACATAACTCTATCCATTTCGTCCATTGATAACAAAACAAAAAATTCAAATCTTATAAACCATTAAATAACAACAAAAGAAAAAAAAACAATTTACAAAATTAGTTAGCCAATGATATAACAATAGAGGAATAAAATGCTTACAAGTAATAAAACATGTGGGAAAATGTCGTGCATGAGACATATAACCTAATCATATACATATCATGTTACTTTTTTTGTTTTTGTTTTAATTTTTTTTAAAAGAATCCTTTCATATTTATTCATATTACTATCACTCGTCGTCTCATCGTCTTTAGATGATACATAATCTATATTTTTCTAAGGAACGACCACCAACTATTAATAAAAGGACAGTTCAGTTTTTGTTAAAAACAATTACTAAATTTAAACCAAAACTTAAATTTTTATTTGTTAAATCAGAAAAAAATTGAAATGACCCGACTCATTTTTTTAGTTTTTAATATAATAACTAACTAGTAATCTCATGTTCACTAGCAATTTAACAATATTCAAATCAAACATCAAAAATAATCAACAATTAAACCATCAATGATCTAACAAATATTTAAATAAACCAATATCAATATTTCAATATAAATCCAGTAATTCCAAAAGAATAACATAAACCAAAGAGTCATAATCCTACGCAACATTCTAAAGACCCAACTCTAGCAATCTAACAGAAGACAGACAACACGTCAACGAGCCTACAGAACATTGAAACAACCCGACCCGTTTTATAAATAATATATAATTAAACATCTCATACTACTTAATTAACCAACACCATAAACATTACTTTTTTTTTTGTCAAAACCCAAACCGGTAGCATTAATTAAGAGTCGGTACATTGGGTAGAGGGAATCAATGCCGATTTAGCTACCCTATCGACTTTTTGATTAAACTCTGTGCGGATAAAAGTAAAAGAACAAAGATCAAACTTGAGAGATAGTTGAAGGATGTCGTGTTGAATCCCGTAGAGTTCCTTCGAGGAAAACTCTGAGTGGAGTACTTTGATCAACTGTTGTGAATCTGAAGCAAAAGTGATTCTCGTAATGCCAAGTTCCAAGGCCTGGTGGATTGCGAGAAGGAGAGCAGAAGCCTCAGCCAAAAGCGGAGAGGCTATATTTTGGGCAACGGAACTGCCAGTGATCTCAGTTGTGGGATGGTAGACATTACTAAGCAACTATAATACCAATAATAAACCAACATCCAATAACATGCACAGCGGAAACAAAACTCATAACTAACTCCAATAAAACATCAACACGATACCATTCCTAGTCCAACAACCTAGCATACTTCTATACAAGGTTCCAACAACATATAAACATAACCACAACACAATAACCGAAACCCTAGATCATCCTCCTCTTCATCGCCATAATTCCACTTCACATACATGCACACCACAAACAACAATTGAGATGCGTGAGTATTATCACAAATACTCAGTGAGACAATCCTTCCATCTATTGGGTTATACACACAAGCGAAAAGACAAACACAAACAATACACAAAACAAGCAAACCATGCAATTCTGAACACCTCCATGATTCTGCAACCTTGCATCGATCGATGCAGTCGCGTGAAGCATCGCCGAACACAATCTCCACCGACTCCTCTCGGCTCCATGATGCTATATACATATCCAAAGGCCACAAAAATCATAGCAAACACTCACATACAACCACATAAGCACTCAACAACCAAAAATCAAGAAAAAACATATCAATTCGCTTAGATCAGTCATGGTCATGCATTCACTTTTGAGAATGACAGAAACTGATTCTAATCCTACGAAAAAGCCTCCTAGCAAGCTTCTACCGCGATCACAGCTTCAGATCTCCACTCTACAGGTAAGATCTCTTAAGAACAAGCACCAAAAACTTCAAAAACTTATAAGAACAACTTCTCTTTTTTTTTTTCTCTTACACCACAGAAAACGGCCAAACTCGGCCAAAGAGATCGAGATATCTTTTTATACTTGACTCCTAGGTTTTTCCAAACCCCAACACGCAAACAAACGAGCGTTTCACTTAAGTCGTCCCGTAAAAACGAATCTTGCATCGACCGATGCACCAACTGCATCGATCGATGCACAACCCGAGCCGGAATTCTAATTCACGGGCATTATATTTATAAGCAAACCCTAGGTTTTTTCTCATCCATCCGCCGGAGACATTAAAGTTAACCCGAGCACAAACAGCACCGTTGTAAAAATATTAATTGTGGATGTGTTGTTCCTTGAGAACATGAACTTCATTATAGAAGACTGCTAATGGAAATCTGTCTCTAAACTCGCAGTATATGATTGGGACTGAAAAAAAAATTATCATGCCACGTGAAAGAATACAAGTCTACAACGATCACGATAGGTTCTGCCTTTCGATATATTGTACTATTACGGATTGAATGTCACTAAAACAAAGAAAACACATATTTTTGTTGATGTTCAACAATGGTAAAGTCTCAAAATCTTCAAAATTTATAATATTTTTGAATCTTTGAAGTAAATTTTTTTAAATGATAGTTTTTTTTTCTAGCAGCATGCAAACTTTTATTAATAAGATATTTTATAACTCAACGTGTGGTAATAACATATTAATACTTTTATATTTAAATACCTAAATACAGTAGATTTTATTATTTTTTAAAAACATCAAAGTCTATATTGTAATATCTTTTATTTTACAAGTGAGATACAATATAATTGATGATTTTTTAAGAAGTTGTTTAGCATTTTAAGACCTTGAATGAATGTAGATTTCAGTTTTTTTTGGTTTTAGGTTTTCCAAAAACCTACTTTATAGCCTATTAAGATTATGACAAATGTGATTTTCCTTAAAAATAGAGAATCTTGATTTTTATAGTTTTTTGTCAATTTTCAAAGAAAATCTAAACTCTATTTTTCATTAGTTTTTCACCTTTTTAGGTGACATGATTTTTCTTTTTCTTTTTTAATTTCTAAAAAATTTTAATCACAAAAAAATATAAACCATAAACCAAAATTCATAATTTAGAAACTAAAAATTATATTTCAAAAACCACTTTAAAATTTGCACGCATTCATGCCCTATGTTGTCTCTTATGTCTGTGATTATCAGAGGTTAAATTTGAATTAATATAGAATGTTATTTCATAAATTTTGATTGTTATGATTGAAGATTCTTCATTAGCATATCAATCGCTTGTAATCAATCAAATGAGGTAAAAAGAATGTGATAAATCAGTCCTTTTATATCTGTTTTATATGTTTGCATAATATTGCTGGTAAATTATTTTCTGAAACATTATTGTTCTTATAGTTTAATATTATCTAACAATTTGGAATTAATTTAAAACTTTAGTTACTTACATTACCACCATCTTATGCTCCTAGCTCTTAACCTTTTCACCCTTACCACTACTAAGTTCATAACAATCTTATTTGAATCCATAAGTTTTCTAAATGTGTTATATTGAAAAAGAGAAATATTATAAGAATATGATAAATATACTATACATTCCGAATTTATTTAATAAATTATAAAATAAAATCTCTAAAAAGACAACTAAAAACACAATACATTATATTATTAACGTTTTTTGTTTGTCAAAAATATTATTAACGTTGCGATTCATTTTAATTGTAGAGTGCAAAATTTCTGAGACACCAAGCTCCTTTATATGGTGGGAGGGAATCTTTGTCGCCAAAAAAAAGAAATGTCACAAGAAAGAACATTGCCCTTCACAGTTAACACCAAATATGGGACTAGATATAGTGCAAACACAATAATAATTTCTGTATTATTTTAGTATATTTAAAAATATAATTTTTTTTTGAATATAACCTAACCATCCTACATTTAGTGTTGCTAAGCTTTGAAATGTTTAAGAGTTTCAAGAATCAAAATACCATATTTACATATATTTAAACTAAAAGCAAAAAAATGAAAAACATATCAGACAATGTTAATAAACTCTCATTCAATCATTTTCGGCCTATTAACGATAAAGAAACTAAAAGAAAGAAAGGAGAAATAGAAAGCTGGCTGGCTTTCATTTTTGGAATATTAATTGGAAAGCAAGAATAAAGTGATTGTCAATATATCTCACATTCGATCAAGTTGCTAAAGGTTTTTTTTTGCAATTAAGGTGCTCAGAAACCAAAACTAAAAGATACTATAGTATATTATTATCTTAGGAGTATTTTTTTATAAGGTTTTAATAATTGCATGCTGAACCTAAATTTAAACAATAGTAATACATTTTCATAGGTTTTGTTTTCTTATATGAGTAGATTTATATTTTTGCATATGACTAAATATATATATAGCATTTTTTTTTTTTGAAACACGACTAGATATATATAGCATAAGTTTATAATCTAGTAACTTGTGCAGTTGTGCTTGTGCTAGCTAGTATTATCATTCTGTCACCATTCATAATCAAAGTAATATATACATAATTATTCACATAGAATTGGGTAACTATTCAACTTCATATATACGTAATGCATGTTGTCAATAAAATTTAAGGTACAATTTTTGCATTTTTCATACAAAAATATACTCTTAAAGTAAGAATCGCCAAATGTGGAAGAAACTCACAATCGAGTTTAAGGTGAAAGAGCTTCGGGTGACATTGAAAGTGTAAGAACTATAGATCTGTACGATGAAATAAGAGTTTCTCGAAAACTTTCTTTTGATTAATAGAAAATCTGTTTACAAGTTTGTTCTAAACAATTTTCTATTCTCTCAAACTTTCTCTCTCAAGCTTTCTCTAAGTTCTTAGTTCTCTTTTTCTTAAAGACTAAAACTTAGTAGCTAAATAATCTTTCTCGTTTGTGCCAAAGCTTCACCAAGTTTCAGCACCCCTATTTATAGAACTAGGCATCGACTATACAATAAGCAAACTACCTATTCTATTCCTAATAGGAATTTGAACAATTTCCTTTTTCTTTATGGATTAGAAAATTATTCTTTTTCTTCATGTTTACATTCCTATTGTAAACATGAAACTCCTTGATCTTCTAGATGCTTCTAGCGCTTTCGTGAATCCTCCTGCTTGTGAATCCACTCGATACTCTGTTCTTCTTAAGTTGTTTAACCACTTTGTTCAAACCTTGCATTTTCAATCTCTCCCTTTTTAACTTTGTGCTTCTCATGCATTTGTTCACTAGCTTGTCCAAAAACATCCTCAAGATTTCTAAGACTTACAATCACAACCTCAATTTTAGAACAAGATCTTACATCCCAAGATCTTACATCCATAACCGAGTCAAACTCAAGTTCATCACCCAAAACAAAACAAGTTTGTAGACAAGAGGACAAAATGCTATTACTCCCCCAGAATTGTAGCTCCCCAGAATTGTTGCTTTCCTTGACAAACTTCTCCCCCTACTTGAGAACACAAAAGTTAAAAACAAACCTCATAGCATCTTTGACAAAAGATGGTTCTGAATCAGCCTGTGAACTACATCAGTTAGTCGCTGGAGTGCCTGAGCTGTATCAACCAATGCTCCATATGGCATCTCCTCATTTTCTTGACCAATCTGTGGCACTCGAATGCTACCCAACTGAATCACCTCAGAAGTTGAGGAAGATCCCTCATCCATTTGTCTTTGAACTGGCGTAGGGTCTTCATTTACAAGAAGCAATTTGTGCTTAACCGCATAAGCACGCCCAGTTCTAACATCTTTAGTGTAAAACTCAACAACCACTTCTTCTTCTGCATTTGACAACTCAAGTGGACCTTCTTGAAACTTAAGTGTTTCGAAAATTGTTCTAGGAAATATTACACACCGAGTAACATCATTCCAACTCATATCAATAATTTGATCATAAATAAGTTGTCCTAGATCAAACCGAATTCCTAGAACAAACTTATACACAACTTGAGCACGTTTGACTGAAGCATGATTCCTATGAACAGAAGGAACCCAGTTATAACCCGCCAACATTAAAAGAGCTGCAACTTCTCCAGGTAGATCCCTAACCTTCAATCGACTCCAAGGCAACTTTTCTCGGCCACTCAGAACTTCTGCAAGTTCATCTTTACTCAGCTTATCTACAGCTGCATCTGCTTTCTTCTCATCTTGAGACAATGATTCAAGATTAAACGCCTCATTAATAGTCCTAGGAGAAAACTCATACCAGCGACCTCTAACAAACACTTGAATTCCATTCCTAGCTTTCTCTTTTGGCATATTAGCATAAAACTCACAAACCACCTCTTTGACATACACAGTAAGATCTTGTACCGAGCTATGCAACCCTAGATCCATAATCTTACTAATAATCCCAAATTCATCCGGTTGAGAAAAATCCAGTTGTCTTTCTTTTGTAAATTTCCTTGAATAGAATTTTGAGTACCTTGCTTGAGCGACTTTTGACACAAACACATCAGACCGAAACTTATCCTTTATACGAACACTCTTGTCACTCGATTCTGCAGATCTTGACCGCTTAGTCTTAGAAGTAGAACCTTGCTTCACCTTCCTTCGTTTTATCGTGCGATGCTCAAGTTGCTCTTGCACAAAGATTTCCTCAAACCCAAAATCCTCATTGTCCGAGGCTATTTCTTTGCCCTTATCCTCACCTAAAAACTCCACCTCCTCATCAATAGACGTATCTTTATCAGATTCTCCTACTCCTTGTGTCGATTCATCCCCTAAGGAATCTACATTTCTCATCAAAAAAGGTGGATCTTCGTCAGCATCACTCGATTCGTCGATCAGAAGAGGTCGATGTGAAACACCATCACCTCGAACCATCTCGGATTTTCTTCCTCCTCTCACCAATCCTCTTCGAGTCGCTCTCATCATTCTCAATTTTAGGATTTTTTTTTTTCTTTTTCCTCTCTTCCCTTCGATACACTCAATGTTTAACAAACAAAAGATTTTTTTTTTCTTTTTCCTTTCGATATAACTGATGCTTGGCACAAACCATATCCCAAAAAAAAAAAATCTCGAACAAAATTAAACCGGTTTTCTTCAATAACACACTTGTATCAAAAAATTGATTAAACCCGACAATCTCTTGTTCTTGTTCATGAACCAGCTCCATTAATGTTCACATCTCATACACTCCAATTGAATTTCTTAAAGTTGAAAATCGGTTAAAATCTAGAGCTTTTGTGAATATATCTGCTAGTTGATCTTCAGTATCAACATGTTCAATCAAAACTTGTTTTCTTTCAACCAGTTCTCTGATAAAGTGATGTCTCACATCAATGTGCTTGGTTTTGGAGTGTTGAACTGGATTCTTAGAAATATCAGTAGCACTATTGTTATCACAATACACTTGTAACACTCCTGAATCCATACTATAATCTGCTGACATCTACTTCATCCATAATAGTTGAGTACATCAGCTTCCCATTGCTATATATTCTAATTCAGTTGTAGACATAGATACTGAATTCTGTTTCTTGCTCAACCAAGCAATGAGATTATTTTCTAAAAAGAAACATCCTCCACTGGTGCTTTTTCGATCTGTCACACTTCCTGCATAGTCTGCATCACATTATCCTACTAAGCCTTTATTTGATCCTTTAGATTACCAAATCCCAAAATCAACAGTCTCTTTCACATACTTCATAATCCGTTTAACAGCTTCAAGATGTGATTATTTTGGGTTCAACTGATATTTAGCACACATACCCACACTGAAACACAAATCAGGTCTACTTGCAGTAAGATATAGTAAACTACCTATCATCCCTCTGTGCTGCTTGACATCCACATCCTTACCATCAATATCCTTTGACAGTTTTAATGAAGTGCTCATAGGTATTTTGGCTTCTTTACATTTATCCATCTGAAACTTTTTAAGAAGTTTTCTATCATAAGTACTTTGTGAGATAAAGATTCCTTGATCAGATTGAGTAATTTGTAATCCAAGAAAATATTTAAGCTCTCTAACCAAACTCATCTCAAATTCTTGAGTCATACTACTCACAAAACGATCCACCAACTCCTTAGAAGTACTTCCAAAAATAATGTCATCAACATAGATTTGCACCATCATGATATCATCTTCTTGTTCTAAAATAAACAAGGTCTTGTCTACACTTCCTCTGATATAGCTCTTCTCCATAAGAAAACTAGTTAACCTTTCATACCAAGCTCTTGGAGCTTCCTTCAATCCATAAAGGGCTTTCTTTAATTTGTACACATAGTCAGGTCTAATTGGATCTTCAAACCCTTTAGGTTGTTCAACATATAATTCTTCTTGCAAAATCCCATTCAAAAATGCACTTTTGACATCCATCTGATATACTTTGAAATTCAGAATACAAGCCATTCCCAAAAAAAATCTTATTGACTAAAGTCTTGCTACTGGAGCAAAAGTTTCTTCAAAGTCCACTCCCTCAATCTGCGTGTATCCTTGTGCTACCAACCTAGCCTTATTGCGTACCACAACTCCACTTTCATCAATCTTGTTTTTGAAAATCCATTTAGTCCTAATGATGTTCACATCAATTGGCCTACGAACCAGCTCCCAAACATCATTACACTCAAATTGTTCCAATTCTTCCTCCATAGCTATAATCCAAAAATCATCCTGAACAGCTTCTACATGATTCTTTGGTTCAATCATTGACACAAAGCACTCATAGAAAACTGTTTCTAGAGTTGTGAAATGACTTGTCATTTTCTTAAAATCTATTTTTACTCCTCGAGTCTTCATCTGTTCATTCAAGTCTCCAATAACATCGTCAGCTGAGTGATTCTTATGAACATGTTGTATCCCTTCTGATTTTGAAACAGAGGTATCTACTTCAAATTCGTCATTAAGTATTTCAGTAGCACTAACTGGTTATGTATCACTGTCTGAATCATCATTGTTTCCTACAGAAACTGACATGTCATCAAAAACCACATTCACTTATTCCATAATAAGACTTGTACATCTGTTGTATACTCTGAATGTTGTATTACTCTCAGCATAACCAAGGAACATGCCTTCATCACTTCTGGAATCGAATTTACCAAGATAGTCCTTGTCGTTCAAAATATAGCATTTACACCCAAACAAATGGAAATAACTTAGATTCAGTGTTTTGCCTTTCCATAGTTTGTATGGAGTTTTTGATGTATCTCTTCGAACATAAACTTTGTTAACTATGTCGCAAGCTGTGTTAAGTGCTTCAGCCCAAAATTTCTTAGGAACATGATTTCCATGTATCATTTCTCTTGCCATTTCCTGAAGAGTTCTGTTCTTCCTTTCTACTACACTGTTTTGTTGAGGAGTTCTTGGAGCTGAGAATTGATGTGAAATCCCATCTTGTTCACAAAATTCTTTCATATAATCGTTTTAGAATTCTCCACCATGGTCACTTTGGATTCTCTTGATTCCACCCCTTTCATTGAGCAACTGTAGAGCTAAAATCTTGAAGCTATCAACTGTACCTGATTTCAATCGAATAAAGCGTACCCAAGTATATCTAGAAAAATCATCCACTAACACAAACACATATTTCTTCCCAGCTAAGCTTTCAACTTGCATTGGTCCCATTATATCCATGTGAACCAGATCTAAAATTGACTTTGACTGAACTTCAGGTACCTTCTTGTACTGAATCTTGACTTGTTTTCCCTGATTACAGGGTCCACATACCATATTCTCCTCTCCTTTAAGTTTTGGTACTCCTCGAATGATTTCCTTATTAACAAGAGTAGTTAAGTTCCTTATATTCATATGACCTAGTCGTTAGTGCCAAAGATATATACTTCCTTGAGCACTGAAACATTTGAATGAATTTTTCTGCCACATGTAACAATTATTTCCTGATCTCACACCATAAAACTTGACATTGACTGATTCATCTAATGCTTTGCAGTCTATTTTTGTAAACATAACTGTCAATCCTTCATCACACAGTTGACTGATGCTTATCAAATTTGCTCGCAATCCTTGAACTAGATAAACATTTACAAGTTGTGGAAGCTCTGTGTCACGTGTTGTACCTTTCCCTTGTGTGAACCCGTTACTCCCATCTCCAAATGTTACTGTGCCTCCTTTTAATTTCTTAATGTTTTGCAAGTTACTCTTGGTTCCAGTCATATGCCTTGAACACCCACTGTCAAAGAACCAAAGCTCTGAATCTTCTTGCTCCTCAGTAATCATAGCCATGCTGCACCTAAATCCAGATGATCTTGCTTCTGATTGATATAGTCATTCTTCTTTATCCAAACCTGTCTCTTAAATCCATTCCAGAAAAATCTCCCTTGTCATTTTAAACTAGAAACTTTTCCCATAATTTAGAACAATAGCGTTTATAATGTTCAAATTTCCACAAAAAAACAACTTGATGACCTCTCAGACGTAAATGTTGTTGCTTCCAAATCAGAGTGATACACTCCAGCAGTAACAAATTTGGTTGCTGTTTTCTTGTCTCCTTGAATCTTGTAACATCCGCGAACCAATTATTAGTTTTTTGGGATGGGTGTCGATCGACACCAATGTTATCTGGTTCGATCAGGTTGATTTAATCGTCGATTTTGGTCGGTTTGGTTTAAGGAAAACCACAGAACCGGACTACTAAGCGAGAAAAACGACCTAGATCGTGTTTTGGTGTTTGTCTCGCCGTTTTTAGAGAAAACAAAGAGAGAAAGTTGTTCTTGAGGTTCTAGAGAGAGATTGTGAGATTTCAAAGCTTTGTGGGTGAGATCTTGCTGTGGGAGTGAGGATTCAAGGCTAGGATCGTGTGGGAAGCTTGCTGGGAGTGTGGATTCGTTCATTGTTGGTCATAATCTTCTTGTAGAGAGGTGAGTGCATGACCATGGCTGATCTAAGCCTGTAATTCCTTGTTCTTGCTTGTTTGTTGCTGTTTTTGTGTGTTTCTCTTGATGGGATTGATTGCAACAGGTTCCTACGGATGTTTACGGTTTGGGTTTTGAGTATTGGACGATTTGGTGGAGTTTTGGGAGCGAGATTCGACTCTCGGCTTCGTGCGGATCGCGATTGCAGAGGTCGTGTCGATCGACACCACTTGGTATCGGTCGACACCAGTTAAGCAGCATCGATCGACACCTCCCTTCCTGCGAGATGATGTTTGTTTTCCTGGTTTGTATGTTTGTTTGTGTTGATTGTTTGGACATTGGAATTATTGTTGCTTGTGTGTATAGCCCAGTAGATGGGAGGATTGCCTCACTGATTGTTTATCAAATACTCATGCATCTCAATTTGTGTTTGTGGTGCAGGTAAAGGCAAAGTGTGATTGTGAAATCAAGGCAATGAAGAGGAGGATGTTCTTCGATTGGATGTTGTCTGGCATTGTTAGGTTGCTAGAGTTGGGTCGTTAGAAAACATTGCTAGGTTGCTGGTTTCATGTTTTCTGGTGTTTGGTTATTGGATTATTGTTATATTTGATTATCGGTTATTTTATTATTGGATTGTTATTGATATTGGTTATTTCTGTTGTTTGGTTGTGATTGTGGTTAGGTGGCTAGTGGGTATGGGACCACTAGTTGTAGTTTATTTATCATTATTATTAATTATTAATTATTTTTTTTTTTTAAATGGGTCGGGTCGTTTCAAATCTCAATAAAACCCAACCCTCTATGTGTTTTCTCAGTTCTACCATAGCTTAAAATCTCATCAAGTTGCTTCATTCCTGCGAACATGTGGATTTGTGTTGCTGATCTAATTCAGATTGAAGTTCTGAGGATTTCTTCTTTTCTTTAATTAGTTATTCCTCGAGCTTGTCTGCTTTTGCAGATAAAATCAACTTTTCTTTCATTAGATCCACTGAAACCTTAGCAATCTTCTTTTCATCCACCAAATCGTTTTGTAGTGTTTCAATCATAGCTTCAAGACGAAGTTTTTCCTTGATTAAGTCTTGATTTTCTTTTCTCAGGGTGATGAGTGTTTCGCGCACTTCTTTGTAACTCTGAACAATATCAAGAATTTCCTCATCTTCTGATTCAGAATCGGTCACCTCTACTCTATTCTCAAATTCAGTAATCCCCACCATAGCTACTAGATTCATGAGTTCTTCTTCACTGCTATTATCATCATTTGTATCATCTTCAATACTTATCATAGACTTCTCTTTCTTGTTTTTAAGGTTACTCACACAACCCTCCTGTGTATGTCCTATACCTCTGCAAATTGTGCACTTTGCATCTCGAAACTTAATCGTTGGACACTCACAAATGAAATGTCCAAACCCTTTGCATTCATGACACTGCATATCAGCCTTCTTATCTTCGCTGATATGCAGTGTCAACCAATGCTCCATATGGCATCTCCTCATTTTCTTGACCAATCTGTGGCACTCGAATGCTACCCAACTGAATCACCTCAGAAGTTGAGGAAGATCCCTCATCCATTTGTCTTTGAACTGGCGTAGGGTCTTCATTTACAAGAAGCAATTTGTGCTTAACCGCATAAGCACGCCCAGTTCTAACATCTTTAGTGTAAAACTCAACAACCACTTCTTCTTCTGCATTTGACAACTCAAGTGGACCTTCTTGAAACTTAAGTGTTTCAAAAATTGTTCTAGGAAATATTACACACCGAGTAACATCATTCCAACTCATATCAATAATTTGATCATAAATAAGTTGTCCTAGATCAAACCGAATTCCTAGAACAAACTTATACACAACTTGAGCACGTTTGACTGAAGCATGATTCCTATGAACAGAAGGAACCCAGTTATAACCCGCCAATCGACTCCAAGGCAACTTTTCTCGGCCACTCAGAACTTCTGCAAGTTCATCTTTACTCAGCTTATCTACAGCTGCATCTGCTTTCTTCTCATCTTGAGACAATGATTCAAGATTAAACGCCTCATTAATAGTCCTAGGAGAAAACTCATACCAGCGACCTCTAACAAACACTTGAATTCCATTCCTAGCTTTCTCTTTTGGCATATTAGCATAAAACTCACAAACCACCTCTTTGACATACACAGTAAGATCTTGTACCGAGCTATGCAACCCTAGATCCATAATCTTACTAATAATCCCAAATTCATCCGGTTGAGAAAAATCCAGTTGTCTTTCTTTTGTAAATTTCCTTGAATAGAATTTTGAGTACCTTGCTTGAGCGACTTTTGACACAAGCACATCAGACCGAAACTTATCCTTTATACGAACACTCTTGTCACTCGATTCTGCAGATCTTGACCGCTTAGTCTTAGAAGTAGAACCTTGCTTCACCTTCCTTCGTTTTATCGTGCGACGCTCAAGTTGCTCTTGCACAAAGATTTCCTCAAACCCAAAATCCTCATTGTCCGAGGCTATTTCTTTGCCCTTATCCTCACCAAAAAACTCCACCTCCTCATCAATAGAAGTATCTTTATCAGATTCTCCTACTCCTTGTGTCGATTCATCCCCTAAGGAATCTACATTTCTCATCAAAAAAGGTGGATCTTCGTCAGCATCACTCGATTCGTCGATCAGAAGAGGTCGATGTGAAACACCATCACCTCGAACCATCTCGGATTTTCTTCCTCCTCTCACCAATCCTCTTTGAGTCGCTCTCATCATTCTCAATTTTAGGATTTTTTTTTTCTTTTTCCTCTCTTCCCTTCGATACACTCAATGTTTAACAAACAAAAGATTTTTTTTTCTTTTTCCTTTCGATATAACTGATGCTTGGCACAAACCATATCCCAAAAAAAATAAATCTCGAACAAAATTAAACCGGTTTTCTTCAATAACACACTTGTATCAAAAAATTGATTAAACCCGACAATCTCTTGTTCTTGTTCATGAACCAGCTCCATTAATGTTCACATCTCATACACTCCAATTGAATTTCTTAAAGTTGAAAATCGGTTAAAATCTAGAACTTTTGTGAATATATCTGCTAGTTGATCTTCAGTATCAACATGTTCAATCAAAACTTGTTTTCTTTCAACCAGTTCTCTGATAAAGTGATGTCTCACATCAATGTGCTTGGTTTTGGAGTGTTGAACTGGATTCTTAGAAATATCAGTAGCACTATTGTTATCACAATACACTTGTAACACTCCTGAATCCATACTATAATCTGCTGACATCTACTTCATCCATAATAGTTGAGTACATCAGCTTCCCATTGCTATATATTCTAATTCAGTTGTAGACATAGATACTGAATTCTGTTTCTTGCTCAACCAAGCAATGAGATTATTTTCTAAAAAGAAACATCCTCCACTGGTGCTTTTTCGATCTGTCACACTTCCTGCATAGTCTGCATCACATTATCCTACTAAGCCTTTATTTGATCCTTTAGATTACCAAATCCCAAAATCAACAGTCTCTTTCACATACTTCATAATCCGTTTAACAGCTTCAAGATGTGATTCTTTTGGGTTCAACTGATATTTAGCACACATACCCACACTGAAACACAAATCAGGTCTACTTGCAGTAAGATATAGTAAACTACCTATCATCCCTCTGTGCTGCTTGACATCCACATCCTTACCATCAATATCCTTTGACAGTTTTAATGAAGTGCTCATAGGTATTTTGGCTTCTTTACATTTATCCATCTGAAACTTTTTAAGAAGTTTTCTATCATAAGTACTTTGTGAGATAAAGATTCCTTGATCAGATTGAGTAATTTGTAATCCAAGAAAATATTTAAGCTCTCCAACCAAACTCATCTCAAATTCTTGAGTCATACTACTCACAAAACGATCCACCAACTCCTTAGAAGTACTTCCAAAAATAATGTCATCAACATAGATTTGCACCATCATGATATCATCTTCTTGTTCTAAAATAAACAAGGTCTTGTCTACACTTCCTCTGATATAGCTCTTCTCCATAAGAAAACTAGTTAACCTTTCATACCAAGCTCTTGGAGCTTCCTTCAATCCATAAAGGGCTTTCTTTAATTTGTACACATAGTCAGGTCTAATTGGATCTTCAAACCCTTTAGGTTGTTCAACATATAATTCTTCTTGCAAAATCCCATTCAAAAATGCACTTTTGACATCCATCTGATATACTTTGAAATTCAGAATACAAGCCATTCCCAAAAAAAATCTTATTGACTAAAGTCTTGCTACTGGAGCAAAAGTTTCTTCAAAGTCCACTCCCTCAATCTGCGTGTATCCTTGTGCTACCAACCTAGCCTTATTGCGTACCACAACTCCACTTTCATCAATCTTGTTTTTGAAAATCCATTTAGTCCTAATGATGTTCACATCAATTGGCCTACGAACCAGCTCCCAAACATCATTACACTCAAATTGTTCCAATTCTTCCTCCATAGCTATAATCCAAAAATCATCCTGAACAGCTTCTACATGATTCTTTGGTTCAATCATTGACACAAAGCACTCATAGAAAACTGTTTCTAGAGTTGTGAAATGACTTGTCATTTTCTTAAAATCTATTTTTACTCCTCGAGTCTTCATCTGTTCATTCAAGTCTCCAATAACATCGTCAGCTGAGTGATTCTTATGAACATGTTGTATCCCTTCTGATTTTGAAACAGAGGTATCTACTTCAAATTCGTCATTAAGTATTTCAGTAGCACTAACTGGTTATGTATCACTGTCTGAATCATCATTGTTTCCTACAGAAACTGACATGTCATCAAAAACCACATTCACTTATTCCATAATAAGACTTGTACGTCTGTTGTATACTCTGAATGTTGTATTACTCTCAGCATAACCAAGGAACATGCCTTCATCACTTCTGGAATCGAATTTACCAAGATAGTCCTTGTCGTTCAAAATATAGCATTTACACCCAAACAAATGGAAATAACTTAGATTCAGTGTTTTGCCTTTCCATAGTTTGTATGGAGTTTTTGATGTATCTCTTCGAACATAAACTTTGTTAACTATGTCGCAAGCTGTGTTAAGTGCTTCAGCCCAAAATTTCTTAGGAACATGATTTCCATGTATCATTTCTCTTGCCATTTCCTGAAGAGTTCTGTTCTTCCTTTCTACTACACTGTTTTGTTGAGGAGTTCTTGGAGCTGAGAATTGATGTGAAATCCCATCTTGTTCACAAAATTCTTTCATATAATCGTTTTAGAATTCTCCACCATGGTCACTTTGGATTCTCTTGATTCCACCCCTTTCATTGAGCAACTGTAGAGCTAAAATCTTGAAGCTATCAACTGTACCTGATTTCAATCGAATAAAGCGTACCCAAGTATATCTAGAAAAATCATCCACTAACACAAACACATATTTCTTCCCAGCTAAGCTTTCAACTTGCATTGGTCCCATTATATCCATGTGAACCAGATCTAAAATTGACTTTGACTGAACTTCAGGTACCTTCTTGTACTGAATCTTGACTTGTTTTCCCTGATTACAGGGTCCACATACCATATTCTCCTCTCCTTTAAGTTTTGGTACTCCTCGAATGATTTCCTTATTAACAAGAGTAGTTAAGTTCCTTATATTCATATGACCTAGTCGTTAGTGCCAAAGATATATACTTCCTTGAGCACTGAAACATTTGAATGAATTTTTCTGCCACATGTAACAATTATTTCCTGATCTCACACCATAAAACTTGACATTGACTGATTCATCTAATGCTTTGCAGTCTATTTTTGTAAACATAACTGTCAATCCTTCATCACACAGTTGACTGATGCTTATCAAATTTGCTCGCAATCCTTGAACTAGATAAACATTTACAAGTTGTGGAAGCTCTGTGTCACGTGTTGTACCTTTCCCTTGTATGAACCCGTTACTCCCATCTCCAAATGTTACTGTGCCTCCTTTTAATTTCTTAATGTTTTGCAAGTTACTCTTGGTTCCAGTCATATGCCTTGAACACCCACTGTCAAAGAACCAAAGCTCTGAATCTTCTTGCTCCTCAGTAATCATAGCCATGCTGCACCTAAATCCAGATGATCTTGCTTCTGATTGATATAGTCATTCTTCTTTATCCAAACATGTCTCTTAAATCCATTCCAGAAAAATCTCCCTTGTCATTTTAAACTAGAAACTTTTCCCATAATTTAGAACAATAGCGTTTATAATGTTCAAATTTCCACAAAAAAAACAACTTGATGACCTCTCAGACGTAAATGTTGTTGCTTCCAAATCAGAGTGATACACTCCAGCAGTAACAAATTTGGTTGCTGTTTTCTTGTCTCCTTGAATCTTGTAACATCCGCGAACCAATTATTAGTTTTTTGGGATGGGTGTCGATCGACACCAATGTTATCTGGTTCGATCAGGTTGATTTAATCGTCGATTTTGGTCGGTTTGGTTTAAGGAAAACCACAGAACCGGACTACTAAGCGAGAAAAACGACCTAGATCGTGTTTTGGTGTTTGTCTCGCCGTTTTTAGAGAAAACAAAGAGAGAAAGTTGTTCTTGAGGTTCTAGAGAGAGATTGTGAGATTTCAAGGCTTTGTGGGTGAGATCTTGCTGTGGGAGTGAGGATTCAAGGCTAGGATCGTGTGGGAAGCTTGCTGGGAGTGTGGATTCGTTCATTGTTGGTCATAATCTTCTTGTAGAGAGGTGAGTGCATGACCATGGCTGATCTAAGCCTGTAATTCCTTGTTCTTGCTTGTTTGTTGCTGTTTTTGTGTGTTTCTCTTGATGGGATTGATTGCAACAGGTTCCTACGGATGTTTACGGTTTGGGTTTTGAGTATTGGACGATTTGGTGGAGTTTTGGGAGCGAGATTCGACTCTCGGCTTCGTGCGGATCGCGATTGCAGAGGTCGTGTCGATCGACACCACTTGGTATCGGTCGACACCAGTTAAGCAGCATCGATCGACACCTCCCTTCCTGCGAGATGATGTTTGTTTTCCTGGTTTGTATGTTTGTTTGTGTTGATTGTTTGGACATTGGAATTATTGTTGATTGTGTGTATAGCCCAGTAGATGGGAGGATTGCCTCACTGATTGTTTATCAAATACTCATGCATCTCAATTTGTGTTTGTGGTGCAGGTAAAGGCAAAGTGTGATTGTGAAATCAAGGCAATGAAGAGGAGGATGTTCTTCGATTGGATGTTGTCTGGCATTGTTAGGTTGCTAGAGTTGGGTCGTTAGAAAACATTGCTAGGTTGCTGGTTTCATGTTTTCTGGTGTTTGGTTATTGGATTATTGTTATATTTGATTATCGGTTATTTTATTATTGGATTGTTATTGATATTGGTTATTTCTGTTGTTTGGTTGTGATTGTGGTTAGGTGGCTAGTGGATATGGGACCACTAGTTGTAGTTTATTTATCATTATTATTAATTATTAATTATTTTTTTTTTTTTAAATGGGTCGGGTCGTTTCAAATCTCAATAAAACCCAACCCTCTATGTGTTTTCTCAGTTCTACCATAGCTTAAAATCTCATCAAGTTGCTTCATTCCTGCGAACATGTGGATTTGTGTTGCTGATCTAATTCAGATTGAAGTTCTGAGGATTTCTTCTTTTCTTTAATTAGTTATTCCTCGAGCTTGTCTGCTTTTGCAGATAAAATCAACTTTTCTTTCATTAGATCCACTGAAACCTTAGCAATCTTCTTTTCATCCACCAAATCGTTTTGTAGTGTTTCAATCATAGCTTCAAGACGAAGTTTTTCCTTGATTAAGTCTTGATTTTCTTTTCTCAGGGTGATGAGTGTTTCGCGCACTTCTTTGTAACTCTGAACAATATCAAGAATTTCCTCATCTTCTGATTCAGAATCGGTCACCTCTACTCTATTCTCAAATTCAGTAATCCCCACCATAGCTACTAGATTCATGAGTTCTTCTTCACTGCTATTATCATCATTTGTATCATCTTCAATACTTATCATAGACTTCTCTTTCTTGTTTTTAAGGTTACTCACACAACCCTCCTGTGTATGTCCTATACCTCTGCAAATTGTGCACTTTGCATCTCGAAACTTAATCGTTGGACACTCACAAATGAAATGTCCAAACCCTTTGCATTCATGACACTGCATATCAGCCTTCTTATCTTCGCTGGTCTTTTTGAACATTCCTGTCTTCTTTTGTGAGATACCTTGTTCTATCCTTCTTAATGCTCGATCAAATCTTCTTACCAACAAACTCACGACATCTTCTTCTCCTTGATCAGATGTGTCTCTACTAACCGTTAAAGCTATGCCTTTTGGTTTCTTAATTCCATTAAGCTCCATCTCATGAGCTTGCAGCATTCCAACCACTTCACCATAACTGAGACTGTCTAGATCATGAGAAACAGTTAGTGCAGTCTTGTATCCCATGAATCTTGAAGGAAGACACCTTAGGAATTTTTTGACCAGCTTTTGATCCTTTTAAGTCTTTCCAAGAGTTATTGCTTCCTGAGCTAAAGCGCTTAACTTTGAACTAAAGTCTGATATTGATTCATGTTCCTCCATCCTTAGATTTTCGAACCGTGAAGCCAACATGTCTTTTCTCGAGCTTTGCATTTTTGTGGTTCCTTCATACTGGGTTTGTAAAATATCCCATGCTTCTTTAGCAGTTTCACACCCCTGAATTAGATCGAACTGTTTCCTTCCTACACTGCAATGAATAGCACTCAATGCTCTTGAATTGTACTTGGATTTCTTCTTTTCTTCTTCAGTCCAGTCCTCTTCAGGTTTGGATACTCGCTGTCCGGTTTCATCCTTGATTGTCGGTTCCTCCCACTTTTCTAGAATAGCCTTCCAAGCAAGACGATCAATTCCTCCTATTATAGATTTGGTTCTTGACTTCCAAAACCCATAATTTCCATCATCTGAAACAACCTTATTGTTGTTAAGCAAATCTCCGTAGTTCTCCATCTTGTCCGCAGAATCTCACCTGTAGTAATCCGAACAAGCGCTGCTCTGATACTAATTGAAAGTGTAAAAACTATAGATCTGTATGATGAAATAAGAGTTTCTCAAAAACTTTCTTTTGATTAATGGAAAATCTGTTTACAAATTTGTTCTAAACAATTTTCTATTCTCTCAAATTCTCTCTCTCAAGCTCTCTCTCTAAGTTCTTAGCTCTCTTTTTCTTAAAGACAAAAATTTAGTAGCTAGATAATCTTTCTCGTTTGTGCCAAAGCTTCACCAAGCTTCAGCCCCCCTATTTATAGAACTAGGCATCGACTATACAATAAGCAAACTACCTATTCTATTTCCTAATATGAATTTGGACAATTTCTTTTTTCTTTATGGATTAGGAAATTATTCTTTTTTTTCATATTTACATTCCTATTGTAAACATGAAACTCCTTGATCTTCTAGATGCTTCTAGCGCTTTCGTGAATCCTCCTGCTTATGAATCTACTTGATACTCTGTTTTCATACAAGTACTTTGTTCTTCTTTAAGTTGTTTAACCACTTTGTTCAAACCTTGCCTCTTCAGCGGAAAAACTATAACTAGTACTAAGGCTACTTTAGTCTTTGGTTTGGTACAACACCACATAACATTCCTCGGAGGTTGGTCCATTGGTTGTAATTTTTTTTTTCTTGCTTCTAGTCAAAATGTGTGTGTATCATTTTTGTTGATTCTCTTTTTCTTGAGATGAAGAAGAATTTGAAAGACTTTTCATCTAATCATTACATATATTCATATAATACAGACTTTAATTTGTAACAATAAAATTTTAAAAGTTTTATAGTGTTTGTCTCATCAATCGGGCCATTTTTGCCATTACAAAAAAAAACTGTTTAAACAACAAAAGAAGCCAGTGTCTCCATACAATAATGGCATTATCAATGAATGTCTTAAAAGGAGAATGTCTTAGGTAACTCTTCACTTACTCCAAAAGTCGCTAATCTTTCAAATGTACCTCAAATTTTCAATGGATATAATCACTAATCTACACGATCTATCAAACAAAAACACAGCAAACAATAGATTTTAGTGTTGATTTCCCAAAGGACATCTTTAGCATCATAAATCAATAACATATGCGTATTAATTATATAGGTTTGTTTGCAAAATAAACATATAATAAGGTAATGCAAAAAAAAAAATGTGTTTTTTTTTATCAGTTTTTCCCTTTTTAGCATTCTAGTTTAGTTTAAAATGCAATTTTATGTTGTTTTACGTATAAATCTTCCATATCCTATATATTTGGTAATTAAGAACCCAAAACATGTAAACGATTGAAATTATTATAGAAGACACCACTCTATTAATTTATTTATTTTCGCCAACCACTATTATTTATTGATTGGTCTTTAAAGATATAAAATTAGATCATATAAAAGACTGTATATATAATATATACTATATACTATCTCTCTAGTCTAGAGTACATATATTGATCAGGAACCCACAAGATTTGAGAATCTCTTCACCTCGTTGGAAATATATAATATAGAAATCGCCAAGAGGATGTAAAATAAGTAAATGACAAAGACAAAACCATTGAAGTAATCATGCATTTTGTAGATCAAAGGATTTCAACGGTTCCAACGGAAATAGTTGGTGATGGAGATATTTTGTGAAAAGCCAGTGTTTTACGTGAACTAATCAAAAAGCAGATTAAATATAACGTCTGCTAATTTTTGTATGGATATTTCCAAGAGAATATCATATTAGAAAACTCAAAGATTAAAAACCAGATAGGGTGATACAGTGTTTTTCTAGTGGTTGAAATGTCCTATCAATTTGTTGGATTTAAGAAAACATACTTTGATGAATTTAACATATACTATATGACTTTTATTAGTATATACATATATATCCACCATACCAGTTACACACAGATATATATAATGCTTGATGAATTAAAAAGAAAAACAAATTCTGAAAAGTTTTCCTAAGTAGTATTAAACTATTAATTGGATGGGGAAAGACCACCCATGGATTGGCTAAAATGTAATGATGATGCATCATATAGTATCTTTACAAAACAAGTTGTTTCAGATTGGAATTTATGAAGTGGAAAATTTCTGCAAAAACATCATACTTTGGGCAACAATATTCCCCAACAATATTACTACGAACCTCTTTTGTTTTTGTTTTTTATGTTCGAAATAGCTTTAATGAAGAAGTTACATTTCCTTCAGCAAAACATGGTCCTGGAAATATGGTTAACAACAGTATTTAATCGCCTTTAGCAATTACTTATCCTTTGGGCCTGGTTTATATATTTCATCAAACCTTGGATTTGATTTAGGCACTAGCTGACCTCAACGGCCCAAGGTATATCTTCTATAAAAGACTGACTACTATATGCCATTCCGAACACCAAAATAAGCGCAAAAATGTTTTTTTTTTTTTATAAAGGGAGGAGGGACAAATGAAAGATTCCGCAACTTACCAATCTAGAGTTGCTTGATCTTTATTTGATGCAACATTACATTATCCGATGAATACGAGAAGATCTTTTATTTCGCGTGTCCAAAGATATATATATTGAACTAACTAGATATCTTCACTTAGAGGATTGAAACATGTTTTAAGTGGCGAGAAAAATAAAACTGTTTGAATGTTATCTTATTTTCTTATGCATGCAGCATGCTAAATTCATAATTTCGGTTCACTAATGTGTTACCAAATCCTCTGCTACTTGTTAAAAAATTTAGTTGCAGAAGAACAATAACAGACTTTAAGAGTCGGACAGTTTGCTAATTGCAAACTGTCCACCGAAGCTCCCGAAGGAAACTTCACCAGCCCGAAGCAAACTGTCCCAATCAATCTCCACAGAAGGAATCTTCACCAGCCCGAAGCTCCCGGTCTTTTCAAACTCCGAGTCCCAGAAATCCAGGAATGCCATATTCGAACTCGAGCTCTTCTCGGTTCTTGGTGACACATCGGAGAACTCCTTTGTCTCGAAATGATCTGTTTTTGGCAGTAAAAACTCTGTTTTATCTGAAACAGAGCAAGTCTCCTCTGTTTGATCCGAAACAGAGCACGCTTCCTCTGTTGTTCTCAAACTCTTGCAAATAGCTTGGAGCTTGGCATCGACAGAGGAAGGGAGGGGATTAACGTCTTCGTGTCTGAGGTTCGGGAAGTTAAGCTTCGAGATATCTCCACGGAGCTGAAAAGCGGCTCGGTCGTAAGCCAAGGCGGCTTTTTCGGCGGTTTCGAACGTTCCTAGCCAGAGACGGGTCCGGTTCTTGGGTAAACGAATCTCAGCGACCCATTTTCCCCAGTGCCTTTGCCTTACGCCTCTGTAGAGATTCTTGGTTTTGGAAGAAGGTGAGAAGCTCGTCGTTCGGATTCGGTTTGAGATTGTGCTGCGTCTATGGTTAAGTTGGTCCTGAATCTGGTGAATTTGGTATTGTGTGAGCTGGTTTAGACCGAGAGGCTTAGGTTGGTTAAAAGTACCAGAACTTGCGTTGGATTCATGGAAAGAAATTGGAGCAGTTTCTATGAGAGGACTGAAATAGAGATCTTTGTTGCTTGTGAACATGTCTATGGCCGCCATTGATGAAACCGTAATCAAGAAACACTTTTGAAAGACAAGACAGAGGATGAACTAAGAAAGGGGTGAAATTGATCAAAACGGAACTTTAGGGTAGAACAAAGAAAAACTCAAAAACTTATAATGTGAACTAACTTTTTTTTTGGGGCGCTCGTGGCTTTGCTTGTTCTGAAGCTCTCGGCCTTTTAAAGCTGCTGCTGTGTCCATTGAATTCGTCTCAATATATTTTTATACAATTAATTCTCACAAATGTCAAATTATATTTTATTTTATAAAAAAATAAGTAATCGTCAGCTGCAATCTTTCATTTTTTAGTTTTCTTTAATTTCCATGGACGAAATTAAGCCAATAGGAAAATGCCATGGTTCTATGTGCTTTGGATCTAGTCGTTTTCAGAGAAATATAATAATATGTTTTAAATGGGTTGTATTTAGACATGTTTTTCAAGTTTTAAGACGTAATTTATGACTCGGTATTGGAGATGAAAAAAAAAATGGTTTAAAAACATTTAAATGATTCATTCTCCAATGAGTCAATATTGAATTGAACCAATTTTTTTGTTTGATAGATTAGTTGGTCTCTTCCTGCGAGGAAGTAAGAGAAGCCAGAGATAATTCGCGAAGGGAAGCTAACCATCAAAGTAAATTACAACTTTAACAATCTGATTATTTTTTTATTTTTTAAATTAGTTAACTTACCTGATTATGTAATTTTATGTTTTGTTTCGAAATACGATTTTTTAAAAAATCTAATTCTTAAATTTTAGATTGTTACTTTCAAAAAAAGTTTTTTTTTCTTATGATAACGTTGAAGATAAAATGGTGAAGTTAACACACATGGTTGGTTGGGGAGTTATTGTTATAGCTACGTGCTTTTCACATTCACTGTTATTTCTTTTAAAACTTTTATTTAATAATTTAGAAAATTTAAACCCTAAACATAACATATTTTACAAATAATAATCGTAAGAGACTAAGAGCCAGAAAAACAAAACAAATGAATTGTCAAAAATGTTGATTCTATGATCCATTCTAGGTCTGTGCATAAAATCCGAATCCAAAAATCTGAACTGTATCCGAACCGAAATAAGCAGATTAAAACCGAATCGATATTAAGGAAATAACCGATCGGTTCTTGACTTTCATTATTTTGGATATCGGATATTATCCGATCCGAACCGATATCCAATAGATTTCCGAATATAACCGAATATATAAGAAATAATATGATATTCCGATAGATATGCCTTATATCTTTTATGTATTTGTATGGTTCTGTGAAAACCTTGTCATTTACTTAATTTCTATCTTTTTTTTTGTTCTAATACTTTATTAGTATGGTTATTTGGGTACAATAAGATTAAAAAATATTTGAATAAAACATTGTTCAATAATTTTTGGTTTAATTTTAATTATCGATAATTATATCCGAATTATCTGAACCGAAACCGAACCGAATTTTATAAATACCCGAATGGATGTTAGAGTCAATATCCAAAAAATCTGAAATCCGAAAAATCCGAACCGAATCTGATCCGATATCCGAACGCCCATGCCTTATCCATTGAAAGGCCATTTTGCCTTTGAACCATTTAACCAGCAAACGAAGCGATTGATAAAAAAAGTTTCATAATATATCATATGTGAGATTCTAGTACCAAATAACAAGAACTCTTGGAATCTGGCATTTTATAATGTTACTAAATTAAGACCCGTGCTAGAGCACGGGTTAAAATTCATTTTATTTATATTGTAATTTTTTTATAAAATATAATTTATGTGATTGTTTTTAAAAGTTTTTTTTAGATAAAATATTATGCAATAAAATCATATGCTAAATATGATGACTTGAAAAAGATACTTGGTTTGTGAATTTGGTTTTAAAAAGCGAGTTATTATATTATGAGTAATTTAATATATTGTTATATTTTTTGTTTTAATATACTTGGTTTTTCTAAATTCTTTCATATTATAGTGACATATTATTGACATTGGTATTACAAACCAATTTACAGTGTATATAGTTTCTAACTTTAATATCAAGTTTCAATATTTTAAAAACATTTCAAAATAAATGATTTAAAGTTTATTATATTATATAAAATTATAAAATTCAACAAAAAGTATCAAATTGATTTTAAATATTCAAATTTTGACCCATTACTCAGTAAAATTTTTAATTCAATAGATATTATTTTTAAAGAATAATATTAATAAAAATTGAATATTTTGTAGACTGAATCATTTATATTTGTTTTTAAAAATTCAATTTATGGTATATCCGGAAATAAAACTATTTTTAATTATAATAAATAATATGATAATTTATTTTTCCACAAAATAGGCTCATATATAAAAAAAAGAGATGAAGTATAATAATAATTAACAAATTAATATGTTAAGTTAGATATCAAAGGATTTTATTTGATGAATAATTTAATAAAAGAAATTAATATGGTAAGTTAGATGATATCAAATGATTCTTTAAAATATTCTCTTTAATAATTTTAGAAACAATAAATCCAGACTATACAAATAAAATAAAATTTAATCTATAACCTATTTGTAACCAACTTATTAAATTATATAATCTACAAAACAATGTTGTGTACTTCCGTTTTATTATATAAGGGATTTTTATGTTTTTTTTTTTTTGTTAAAATGTTATTGTTATGTTCTGTGGACAAAAATACATTCAAGGCGTACGGGATAGAGGAAAATAAGAATGAGTTACCATACCACTAATATATCAACCATGTGAATGTTGGTGTGTCAAATAAATAAGGTATACAAATTAGATATTTTATTATGTAATTTATTATGTGGTCCAGTTTTATGTTACACTAGATTAGGGACCCGCCCGATGTGCGGGTTTAGAGTTTTTAAAATAAAACTAAATTTATCAAAGAATTTAAAATAAATATTTTTAATAAATTAAAATTATCTATAAAAGTCAGTAGATACACCAAAGTGTCCAATGTGATATTTGGTGTAAATTGTGTGATTCTGTGGTTGAGACTATTAGTCATGTTTTCTTTGAATGCCCTCGCTCTTGTGAAGTTTGGGATTTATCTCTGACTCCTGTCTCGTCAGAGGGTTTTCCATATGAGTCGGTGTACTGGAATTTGGATTTTGTTTTATGTATGGATGCCTTTCAACAGGGTGATCCTAATCAACTTCTTCAATCCGGAAGGTCATAAATAAAAAAGTTTTTCAAGGTTTAGAGATCGAGGTGAATGATATAACTTCTCAGGCTTTAGGCGATAAGTTAGCATGAAAAGAGGCGCTCTCTTTTATGGCGGTCATGTCAGCTCCATCTCCGTGTTCGGATGTCCAGATTTCTTCACCTCGTTGTCAGATTGATGGTTCTTGGAAATCAACCAATGAGCATTCAGGATTGGACTGATGGTTTTGCGTTGGTGAGGAGCGAACCTTGTTGTTGGGGGCCAAGTCTCTAAGACGGAGCCCCTCCCCCTGCATTTGGAGTTAGAAGCGTTGTACTGGGCCATGGAGCGGATACGTACTGCAGGGATCGCTTGTCAACATTTCGAGACTGATTGTGCTGAGTTACTCACTATGGTTCAGTCCCCTAGAGATTGGCTGTCCTTCTCCAACGTGCTTGATGAGTTCAACTCGCTGGAGTCCTTCAAACTATTATCAATTTTTGGATCCCACGTGCGTCAAATACAAAGGTGAATTGTCTTGTTCGTGCTTCGTGTTCGGGTCTTTACGTAAGGTTCGAGCACAATTTACTTTGTACATGTTTTCCATATGAGTCAGTGTACTGGAATTTGGATTTTGTTTTATGTATGGATGCATTTCAACAGGGTGATCCCCATCAACTTCTTCAATCCGGAAGGCCATTAATAAAAATGTTTTTCAAGGTTTAGAGATCGAGGTGAATGATATAACTTCTCAGGCTTTCGGCGATAAGTTAGCCTGGGAAGAGGCGCTCTCTTTTATGGCGGTCATGTCAGCTCCATCTCCGTCTTCGGATGTCCAGATTTCTTCACCTTGTTGTCAGATTGATGGTTCTTGGAAAGCAACCAATGAGCATTCAGGATTGGACTGGTGGTTTTGCGTTGGTGAGGAGCGAACCTTGTTGTTGGGGGCCAAGTCTCTAAGACGGAGCCCCTCCCCCCTGCATTTGGAGTTAGAAGTGTTGTACTGGGCCATGGAGCGGATACGTACTGCAGGGGTTACTTGTCCATATTTCGAGACTGATTGTGCTGAGTTACTCAATATGGTTCAGTCCCCTAAAGATTGGTCGTCCTTCTCCAACGTGCTTGATGAGTTCAACTTGCTTGTGTCCTTCCAACTATTATCCATCTCTTGGATCCCGCGTGCGTCAAATACGAAGGTGAATTGTCTTGTTCGTGCTTCGTGTTTGGGTCTTTACGTAAGGTTCGAGCACAATTTACTTTGTACACATTTTCCATATGAGTCGGTGTACTGGAATTTGGATTTTGTTTTATGTATGGATGCCTTTCAACAGGGTGATCCTAATCAACTTCTTCAATCCGGAAGGCCATAAATAAAAAAGTTTTTCAAGGTTTAGAGATCGAGGTGAATGATATAATTTCTCAGACTTTAGGCGTTAAGTTAGCCTAGGAAGAGGCACTCTCTTTTATGGCGGTCATGTCAGCTCCTTATCCGTGTTCGGATGTCCAGATTTCTTCACCTCGTTGTCAGATTGATGGTTCTTGGAAATCAACCAATGAGCATTCAGGATTGGACTGATGGTTTTGCGTTGGTGAGGAGCGAACCTTGTTGTTGGGGGCCAAGTCTCTAAGACGGAGCCCCTCCCCCCTGCATTTGGAGTTAGAAGCGTTGTACTGGGCCATGGAGCGGATACGTACTGCAGGGATCGCTTGTCAACATTTCGAGACTGATTGTGCTGAGTTACTCACTATGGTTCAGTCCCCTAAAGATTGGTCGTCCTTCTCCAACGTGCTTGATGAGTTCAACTCGCTGGAGTCCTTCCAACTATTCTCCATCTCTTGGATCCCATGTGCGTCAAATACGAAGGTGAATTGTCTTGTTCGTGCTTCGCGTTTTCTTATCTCTGAAGTTTTTTTTGTAAACCTCTTCCCTTCGGCTTCGGCAACTAACCAAGGAATTTTATTTAATTTATTGTTTGCATGAAAAAAAAAAGTAAACAGATACACTTTTAGTTAAGTAAATAGTTGTACATGAGTTCAAATTTATTAAAAAATTAAATTAAATTTAACAAAGAATATTTATTTAATTCTTTTCGTAAGTAAAAACAATGTATAAAAGTAAAGAGATAAACTTTTAGTTATAAAAAACAGTTGTTTTTTTTTGCTATAATATACTAATGTATATCCATTTACAAATCTACTATCTACATTACCACTTGAAGTGTATTTGTACACACAAATATATTTTACTATTAAAATATACTCATTATTTTTTACTACTACCAACAAATTGTCTTTATGATAATATTAAATAACCTATTATATGTCTCTTCACTTAACATTTTTATAGTTACAAAAACACATACGTTAATCTTATATACTCCTATCTTATTTGTTACAATATCAGTTGTTTTAAATAAATTATTTGATTGGTGAAAAAAAATATAAAACGATCTATTTTTATTTTAAATATTTTGCTTCAACAATCTCTTTCTTCATGTAAAGGTGAATATTTACATTTTTCTAGAAACAGTAGTTAGTTGTATAATTTTCACAATCATATTTTTTTATCTTATATAAAAAGTGATTATTTTTCTTGTAAAATTAGCAACTTAAAATTAAAATAAATGAACAATATTACAATTTCGAATTTTTTGATAGATATATATATATATAATTTCCTTATAATAATTTTTTATTTTTATGGTAGGTTTTTAATTTTTAAACTTTTATTTTCGAAAAATTTCATAATTTTACAATTGATATGTATCAACATCTAAATGATATAATTGACACGTGTCAAGATCTTGTCAATTAGTAATTTTGACATGAACCTTTACATTATAAAATATTGATTCTTTGTGAACCAAAAAAATTATACTAATAGGTTTTGAATTTTTAACTTTTTATTTTCGAAAAATTTCATAATTTTACAATTGATATATATCAACATCTAAATGATATAATTGACATGTATCAAGATCTTGTCAATTAGTAATTTTGACATGAACCTTTACATTATAAAATATTGATTCTTTGTGAACCAAGAAAATTATACCAATCATTTATTTAGTCACAATTCCGATGAAAACACCCCTAGTATCGAAGGAATATGTGTTTAATGTTGTAAATAACGTAAAACAATTTAAAAACAAATTATAAAGTGGCCTATACAGGGATCGAACCTGTGACCTTCGCGTTATTAGCACGACGCTCTAACCAACTGAGCTAATAGGCCATTTGTTCTATTATCTCCAGTTTCAGTTATAAGTCATTAAACTAAATATCTGCTTACCTAAAACGGCAAACCTTTGGACTCTCCGCTCCTTCACCTTCAGGCTTCTTTAACACAGTACAGAAACATCTCACATTTTCTTAAACTCCCTTCACTGTTAACTTGATAATAATGGCTACTACTTCCAACTCCGTATTCTTCCTAGGCTCAGACTCATTGAGTCATCACCACCACCATCATCAGCCTCTGCATCTCTCCTCCTCCAGATCTCACTCTGTGTCTCTCCTACCCAGCAAACGATCCAGTCCCCTCTCCCTTCGTTGTTCTACAAATGGCGATAACACCACATCCGAAAAAGATACACCAATCGAACTCAGTAAGATTCTTTCTCAATTCCCTGATGTTTCTGACATTCTTTCGAATCTCAATCTGTGTTTTTCTATAATTCTTCAGAGTACCCAGCATTCCCAACGGTTATGGACATTAACCAAATCAGAGAGATATTGCCTCACAGGTAAAACTTAAAAAAAAAAAAGACAATAGCTTTGGAGGATTTGATGTGTTTTGTTTGAACCCCATTGTTTAAAAAAACATTGATCCTTTTGATGGATTTTTATATTAGGTTCCCGTTTCTGCTGGTAGATAGAGTGATAGAGTATACACCAGGTGTTTCTGCTGTAGCTATTAAGAATGTCACAATCAATGACAATTTCTTCCCTGGCCATTTCCCTGAGCGACCCATCATGCCTGGTGTTCTCATGATTGAGGTAGTTTTTAATAAAAAAAAAAGTCGTTTACTTTGTTTAAAAGTTGCAAACTTTTGTCTTCAAGAAGCTCAAATAAATTTAGTGGAAGAAGGGTTTTAACAATGACGAGAAGTAGATGCTCTGCTAGTTTTGATGTTGGTCTTGGATTCTGATAAATTAGTGTAAAGATCTTCATCTGGTTGGTGATTGAGTTGAGTGGTCCTTTTGTGACTAATAGTGATGAGTATATTATTGTTGAGGGACTTTAAGATCAGCTGTGTGAAAATATGTGCAAAATTGAACTTGTACTTTAAGCAATGGAGGAACTGATAGATGGAACTTTAAAACTTGAAAGAGGTTGTGATTTTGCTGAGTTGATATAGGTTTCAAATGTAGAATCCGAATAGATCGGCCACAGTATGCTAGATGAAGGATCACTTCCACAGTCGTGTTAGTATAATGTCGTAAAAAGGACTTGAAGTGTCACTTAACTGAAAAGTTGAGTTTGTATATTGCAGGCAATGGCGCAAGTGGGAGGTATAGTAATGCTGCAGCCTGAAGTAGGAGGCTCTCAAGATAACTTCTTCTTTGCCGGTATTGATAAAGTGAGATTCCGCAAACCAGTGATTGCAGGGGACACACTGGTTATGAGGATGACTCTTCTCAAGTTCCAGAAACGGTTCGGGCTTGCTAAGATGGAAGGTAAAGCTTATGTGGGTGGCGCTTTGGTTTGCGAAGGCGAGTTCATGATGGTTTCTGCTGGTAGTTCTTGATCTCACACATAAATGGTCTCACTTGCCACATGCTCATCTTTTAATGCTTCTTCTGTTATTCGAAATAGTAGACAAGACCAAGCTTTATGATTTGGACATTTGTATGAGCTTCTTATGCCCTTTGTGTCTTTATTGCTGTCTTCTATTGACAATTCATGAGAGAGAGATAAATACAGGAATTGTGATTGTGAAAACCCATATTCATACAATAGATCATAAATTTGGTTATATTACAAGGAGACACAAAAGCATAGTTACTCTTAATTCTTTTACATATTTGATCCAAAAGCTTAGCTAATCTTCTCACCAAATAAACCGACTAGATCCATATCACACAATTTAACGCCAAGCTTCCCCATATTATCTCTCTCACACACATTCATATATATAACCGAAACAATGGAGCATATAAGTCTTCATATCCTAAGGTCTTAAGTCCCTCTTCCTCATCTTCATCCTTCACTTGTACTCCATGATCATGTTGTTCTCTGGAGCAAGCCCAACGCAGGCCCTAAGAATGTTCTCCAGCATTGCCCGCTGCTTTGACAGAGCATTCACCACCGGCGTTCCAGGTGGTACAAGAGGTGCCTTTGTGAGGTAACTGAGTATGGTAGCTACTGGGTGGAAAGAGTGGAACTTTCCCTGAAATATAAAAAGATTTATACATTCAAAAATTTGGTTTAAAGCAAATCCCGGGTTTCTCATGTACTAACTCACTGAATACAAACCTCTCCTTCGGCTTTGAATTGGATCCTGGTGCTGAGTTCAGCGAGAAGAACAAGATCCAAGATAATTGGGGCAGCCAAAAGAGAGTCCTCACAAGTGTTATGCATCACAATTGTGTTCTTCCCTCCCATGAATATCTCGGACGTGTACTCATCCATTGCTCTTTTACTATCCGCAACATACGGTACATACTGCAAAACATTCAGAACAATAGCAAGACTTAAAGACTTTTAAAATGAGTAAAAGAGAAAGGAGCAATTAATGACTTTGGCCTCTGATTCAAAATCAAACCTTGATGACAACGACATGGTCAGGGTGTTCACCGGGCTCAAAGAGAATGCCATTACTAGCCACCATGTCGTCCACGACATTGCTCTTGGAAATCTCCTTAGAGCGGAAAGTCTGAGGCGCTGAGAGGTTCATGCCATCGTTGTTTCCCAAATGGTTATAGCTCACAATTGAAGTAGGCTGCCAAAAAAAAAAAAAAAGGCCAATCTTAGCGATAAATCACCTTTTACTTGACAAAAAAGAGGGTTTCTTTCTTTTACCTTGATGCCAGCTCCAACAAGGAAATCAACCAAAACGGATTTCATCTTAGTCTGACCACTCTTGAAATCATCTCCACCGATCAAACAATTCCTCGATATAGCCAATTCGATAAGACCAGGGACAAAAGTATTCTGAGGACTCCCATTGATGAAAGGGATGCCTTCAAGAACACAAGCAATGGCATACAACGTAGAAGGCGAGATCTCAGACTCGTTCTTTTCAACAGAAGCCATTAGATTCTCCATCGTATCGTTAAGCCCTACAATCACATTGCTATAACGCTCTGTGTTGGCTGTCCATAACACAACCAACTTATCCACTTTGTTCTTCTCCTTAAACTCCCTATAAAGATTCCATCAAACCAAACACATCAAACACTAAACTAACTAACAACTCTCTGTACATATGTAATGTAAGGTTATATATCATATGATTACCTCATGTCCTTGATGATGTGATCTACTTGCTCCTTCTTAGTACCTTTGATCACACTGTTGGCACGTGACCCTTGATTCGCAGCAATGAAATCAGGGTCATAGATTCCAGGGAGTGGGATCATGTTCTCCATGTAAGGTCTAAGTTGTTTCTGCAGGTCAATGTCAAGAACTCTGGCTCTAGCCATGGCATCTGCCAAATTCATGTCACTAATGTCCCAACCACCAAACACAACATCATCTGGATTGACCATTGGAAGAAGACTCTTGAAAGGAGCATAGATCTCTTCACCATTGTAAGAACCAACACGAATCGAAGAAGCTTGAGTGAGTGAACCAAAGTAATTAGCTTGTTGCACTTTGTCTTTAGTCGCCCACGAGATTCCTCTACAATAACAAAGCTTGCCAAGTTTAATCACAAAAGCCAAAATCGAAATGAAAGATTCCATTTTTAAAAACTCACTCTTTGTTAGCAATGACACCAGCGGTTAGTGTTGATCCATTGTTTCCACCCCAACCAACAAGCATAACCCTATCCACCACCAAAGATCATAAAATCGAAAAATGTGAATGAGATTTCGTAAATTTTAACACCAACCCAGATGAATTCGAGTGGACAAAACAAGTTAAAGATTGAAACTTTTTTAAGGATTAAAATAAGGGTTGTACCCTAATTTGGGGACACGAGTGTCTGTTTTGAAATCGTATTTGACAGTCTTTGGTTTCACGACCCATTCGTATGTACCGTTACGATTCTCATGAACAACCTCTGTTGTTTCGTAATCGTACACCGAGTGAATCTCATTCTCTGTGTACTTCACGTTCGGGCTCTCAACTTTGAAACTCTCGATGAACATTTTTGTTTTCTTTGAAGCTCTGTGTTTGTGTGATTGTGTGATCTCGAATCGACGAGCAAAGAGCGATAATATATAGACAAAGAACGCAAGAGGAGGAACGGACACGTGGCGGTTTCTCTGTGTTAACGATGGTTCGAGTTCGAGCCCACTCTAAAGCCCAAAGAGACTTGAGGGGGAGCTAAGCCACAAGTGTGGGTGAATTCGAGAATGTGAGAGACACGATGGAAGCTGGGTCCATACACGTGGCGTGATCAACGTGAAGACAAGTTTCTTTTTTGTTTTTTGTGAACCTTTTTTAAAACCCGTGAAGACACTCGAAGGCTCCTTCCTTCTCTTCTTCACCAGGGATGGGGAAGAAGAGACGGTTGTTGTCGTGGGGACGATGGGTTTTAAAAGCGACATCGTTTCCATCGCCGAGAGACGCGTGGACGCCACGCGATCTGCTGTGTGGAATTTGGTCTTGTTGGATGGACACGTGGCGAAGATGTGCTGTTACGTCTGATGAGAGCGCGTGAGTGTGGTTTTTTAACGTCTCCGTTAACAGTAAAGTAGCAGCTTACAAGGATGAAGAATCAGTGGGCACATTAATCATAGAACCGAAAAACCAAACTCAATCGAACCGACCTAAATTTGGTATTTGGTTCAGTTTTGGGTATTACATAAAAACAGAACAGTTCCAAACTACAAATGGCTTTTGGTTCGGTTAAGGTAAAAAATCTGAAAACGGAATGATATCCGCAAAATAAAATCGAAATAAATACAAAGGATACAAATGGTTGCACTGCTGAACAGATTGGACAGATTAAAAAAAATTGTTTAACTAATTTTTATCATTTGCATTGAAAATGTTAAAGAGGTTGGAAAAAATTATCAAATTAGAAAGTTGAAAAAATAAACTAATCCTACAGCAACAAATGTTCAACTTATTAGACCATTGTATTTTGGAGATGAATGAGTTGAATAATATTCAACCCAATTTTGTTTAATCTATTTTTTCAATTTTAAGCAACCATTTATAGCCAAAATATCTACGGTTTTTTTATTCGTTGCGGATTCAAGTGGTTTTGATAATTTCATTCTTTTGGTTTTGTATAGATATTTTTGGTTAAATTGGGAATTGAAGCGAAATTGTTCTGGGTTTTATTTAGTTCATTAATTTCTTTTTTTGTGGTCAACAAACTCTCCATTCAATTAAGTTACAAGGTTTTTGGTACTCTCTTCTAAAGAGAGCATGGTACAATCAACAAAATTACATAGGAGGATAGAAAACCACGATATGTTGCTTAAACAAGCGAACAACATCCGGATCAAGCTACAACACAAGAGATAGTAAGCTTGAAAGCCTAGGTACAAACAACTAAAATAGAGATAAAAAAAAGGTATTAAGGTCATGTTCGTTTCACCATTTATGTGATTCATTCAAATGATCCATTCAAAAGCTTCATCCAAATGATTCATTTGAATGTCAAATGACTCAACAAAAAAAAAATGGTTCATTTGGATGATGCATTTGAATGGAAATATGTTTGTTTGGTTATTTTACATTCTCATCTAAATGGATTTGATTAGAATAATGACTAAACTACCCATGTTTTGATCTAACAATTTTTTACTCTTAATCTTAACCATATTAATTTTAAATATTGATCTAAAATACATATACATAAATTTTTATTCAAAACCAAACAAAAACTCTAGAAATCCCAATATAAATTATTTATAACAATTTTTTATAAGATATAAAACATGTTATGCCAATATAAATTATTTATAACAATTTTTTATAAGTTTTTACAATAAAAACTTGTGAAGCGAAGGAGAAGCTTCGAGGTTGGAGTCTCAGCAATAGAAAGAGAAACACGTCCAGGGATAATAAGAACTGCGGCAAGTTCTGTTCTTGGAATTGCCTGAGACTACCCTCTGCTTCAGTACGGATTCTTGCATCGGCTGACTGGGCGGCCAGTAGGAACTGAGTGATCTCCATCGCCGTACTTCTCTCTGCATAACAAAGACATGTAGGAGAATCAGCGACAAAAAATTTGTAAATAGAACACAACCAGCACACGACTCTAAACAAAAGTAAAAGCTATTGAACAAAGTATTTGCTATAAATGCAGAAGCAATAATAGCACTATATACAAACCGTCCACAGGTTCAAATGAGATAGCATCAAACAAACAACTTTACGTAACATCAAACAAACAAACAACAACGAAGTCTCTGCTTTACTAACCCATATACAGAGCATAAAACCGAGCACATACCTTCTAATATGGAAGTGTAGTTCCTTCTGCCATCTCCATAGTGATAGAATCACACACATCTTCCATCATTCTATCACCAGCAGGTATGTATGGAACATGTCCATCGTTTTCATCACCATGATGTTCATATGATTCCACCACTTCCCAATGTAAAAAATCAATATCATCCTCTTGTGAATCTTTGATAAAATTATGGAAAGCCATTGTTGCTGTCACAATCTTAATCCATTTATTCAGCTCATACTTAGGGTGCTTCCTGTCAAAAATTCTCCATTTGGCCTTCCAAACACCAAAGGTTCTCTCAATTATCGATCTCAGACCAGAATGTTTACGGTTAAACAGCTCCCTACTGTTGGTCAATGGTCCTCCTCTGCTGAACTGGTCTAGGTAATATCTAACTCTGCGATGAGGGCCTAGGTAACCACTTCTAGTTGGATACCTTGAGTCCACTAAATAGTATTTTCCAGGCGGAGGATGAGGGAAAGAAGCTTCTTGTGTAGCACAATATGTTAGCACTTTTGTGCCATGTGCTCTCCCGGGAACTCCAACATAAGCATAAGTAAATCTCATACTAAAATTTCATATTGCAAGCAAATTCATTGTTGCTTCTTCTTTTCGAACTCTAAATGGCTCTACATTCCCTGATGGAGGACGAACTGGCACATGAGTACCATCAAGGGCACCAATGCAGTCTCTAAAATAAGGCATATATCGGCTATCATTCACTAGAAAAGGACTAACACTTGTCAAATCATCCCTTGTAGGTTTCACTATATCTGCTGTAAGTTTTAATAGAGCACTTAAAACCTCATCCAACTTCCTCTTCACTGTATCGAGTGAATGTTGATATCGCTCAGCTATGACGCGTACAGTTAGATCTTGTCCAACCATCTCTAAGAACATCGCAACACTCTCTTCAAGAAAAATATGGCAAGATCCCTCTAACTTATACTGTTCCGATAGCCTCTTACATAAACTCCTAAATGTTGACTGGTTCATGCACAGAATATCAAAGCATTGTACCTTAGACTCGAATATAAACCGATGCACACGACACCATCCTTCACCTCTGTTTGTCCTCACTAGTTGTCTGTCAATATTAACTTCCTTCACTCCATACATTTCTTCTATAAGAGCATACATGTAGTTTTCCTCCTCTAATACCAAATCCATGTCATCATCCTCAATCAAACACCTTAACGTTTCCTACAATTTGTATTAAATGGTATCAGAGGTTAGCATGAAACTTAAACATTCGAAAGCATGAAACTTAAACATTCGAAAGCATGAAACTTAAAAAAAAACCAAAACGTACCTGCATAATGAATAATCTGAGAAAGAACTTGAATGAAGCTAGAGTAAAAGGCCTTCAAAGACTGCTCCTCAGTTCCAGGTGATAGACCTGTGACCAAAATTAGTAGGACATTGGAAGACAATCTCAAATAAACATCATAAAATCTCAAATACACATCATAAAATCTCAAATAAACATAATGAAATCTCAAATAAACATAATGTTGAGAAATCTCAAATAAACATTACAGTTTACAGAAAACATAAGGCAATACTGGTAGACACTCACACTAGAGTTTATAGAAAACATAAGAGTAGATATTAGGTTTACAAAAACAATAAAAATGTTGAGAACTTTCTCTAGCTTCATTCATGTCATTGAAGGCCTCTCTTTCTCTAGCTTCATTCATGCATCCCTGCTTTCACCAGTTGCAAACTCCAAGTAGAGAACCTTATTCTCATCATCTTCATAGAATAAAAATGTCTGGCGATTAGAAATATCTTGCTTCAGATGCTGAATTGATGCTCTGTATAAGGGAGACCACATTCTTATAGCAGGCAGAGAGTGTAGAACCTTCAAAGCTCGAAGCTGGCAACAACTAAACTCAGGGTGGCTCTCTATTAGTCGGTTCTTGTGGGAAAGAATATTGTCTCGTGATTGAACATTGTTCTTAATCACTTCTGCTACACCTTCTCTTGCTTGTGCAGACCTTGATCTTTTTCTATTAGCCCTTGACTTACTTGAAGATGAGGGACCAATGTTAGCAGTGGAAACTGAGGAACCATTACCATCAGGAAGGATTTGCCTTGATCCACCATCATCATCAAGATCAACATCTTGAGTAGGAAGGATTTGCCTTGATCCACCATCATCATCAGGATCATCATCTTGATTCCGATGCATTGCGTCTAACTGCTCTTCTCCTTGTTGTGCAGATCAACCCTCAGCTCCACTGATATGAACTGTACCAAAGACTTTTTCCATCAAATCATTTGCAACTGGTTTTATATTTTATTTTCCTAGCTGCTCCTGGAAATTCCTGAACAAAACAATGAGAACAAAAAATGATCACTGGATTCATAAATAAGCTTAAGAATAAGTTTAAAAATAAATCAATGCAAGCGCAGAACAAGAAGCTTAGACAACATCAGCACTTACAAAACAAATAAGGAGAAGCTTAAGAATAAGTTTTACAAACCAAATAAGAAATCTACATACCTTACATCGGTCGTTCCACCAGTCATCAGTCATGTTTATGCTCCCATTTGAATGATAACCAAGTCCAGTTCTGTTGTGAGTAAGTTTCTTGAAAGCTTCGTACTGCTTCTTGCAAGTAGTATATTTGATCCCAAATTTTTTCCAAGGATGCCTTTCCCCATAGACCTCATAAAACTTATCTATGATCGATTGTCTTGCAACATCATTCACATTCTGTTTTCTTATGTTTCCTTTAAGCTTCTCATCAATTCTTAGTTGGAGATAGAAACGGGTTTGCTCATCACTCCATGCAAGATTCTTAAGTGATATAAACATACGTTTTGTAAAAAATCAACCTACACTATAAAACTGCATTAACTAATATGAGTTTAGAGGGGAAGATACTCACATCAGTGCCAGGGATAGTTGTCATTGTTTTTCTGAAGAAGTTCTATGTCCTACACACACAAAAAAATGATCGTAACCAGTAAATGAGCGAGACTGCAAAACCATCAAACCAATTTGTAGTATCTGATAAGACAAACATCTTCATGTTCTCTTTCTAAAACTAACAACCTAAAACACGACAATAGCTAGAAGAAACAGATTTGGATGCTAAAACAGATCAAACATCAAACAATGGCAACCATTAAATTCGATGTATTCACAACATAAGCTAAGAAATCAAACCAAGCCATCACATCTCCATTGATACACATAAAAATCATGAATCAGAGATATATCTTACCTCTCATACGATAGCTGCAGCTATTTCAATCCGTAACACCTGAAACCCAGATCGAGATTTCAATGATTAAAGTAAAAATCGAATCACACGTAACGAGAGATAAGTAGAGATCGCGAGAGCGAGGAGCTAAACCTGAACTCCGGCGAGAGATCCGTGAAGAAGAAGATTAAAGAGGAGCGGCTAGACTGGAGTGAGAAAAACCCATGAGACAAGGACACAAATAGATACGGAGAGAGAGAGCGCCTGAGAGACAAATAGATAAGGAGAGATCGCGAGAGAGATGAGCTAAACCTGAACTCCGGGCGATTCACCGGCGGCTATTCAGCGGCTATGAAGAGAGGAGTGAACCAATGTCGAGGAATGAGAGAGAGAGGTGATTAGATGAAGGTGAGAAGGGTATGTAATTATCTAAACTAAGCAAGAGTATATTAGACAATTTGATTTTTTAGCTGAATCATGTGCACTTGAATGATCCGATTAGACCCAGCCAGATTTTTTAAATTTTTTGGATGAGTTTAATGAAAACCATCTAACTAATTCATTCAAATGCTCTCTTAATTTGACATAAACAAACATCATTTTTCATCTTCACTTAGATGATTCATCCGAACGAAAAAACGATCAACACCTAAAACCATAAAGATAGTGAAATCCACCAAGTAAAAATACCACATAAAGTGACGGGAGGCTGACCAAGACCAAATAACTGGCCGCAGAACGACAAATTGCCACACTAAAATAATTTAGTTCATTAATTTCTCTATTTGCATGTAGCTATATTTGTCCATTATATATATATATATATATATATATATATAAATAAAGGGTAGAGTATCAATTTTACAGTTGTACGTCTATGATCTTGTATGTTTTAAATGGTGTATAATGTACTATTGAGATGGTTAAAATCACGTTAGAAACGTCATTTTCAGAGAGTCGTGAATAATTGTGGGCCTTGTGAGTAAACTGTAGATGACAAAATATAAGGCAGCAGCCGAAGCAGTGATCACAATCCAAAAGCGTGATTGTCTAGTTAAAGCAATAAAAGTGAGGTTATTAATTACTTTACTTACTTTTGTGTAAACATGAGTCGTGCTATTAGAAATGAGACGAAACCAATTTTTTAATTTTGTTAGTTGAGTGTTTTTATGTCCTAGTTCATACTTCATACATTTCAGTTTCACGACGGATCTGCATGGATTTCAATTTATGGCGCAGTGAGAAAATACTTATTTGTTAATAAATCAGCATTGTGTTGTTGGTCGAGTGACGACATATGACATATCCATCCTAGACCATACGTACGTTTTAGAACTTTTGTTAACAAACAGTTTCTTCTACTAGCCGTGTCCATTTCAAACCACACAAGACACACAACTATAGCTTTGTCCTCTTGTCGTTTTCTTCTTGTCTTCTTTTTTGTCTATTTACTTGCTTTCACTGTTTACTTTATGAAAATATATTATATCAATTCTCAGATTGAATAATTTGAGAAGTTTCTAGGGTGAATTAGCATTTTCAAGATTTTGCTGGATACCCATTTTTAGTATTTAATAAATCACATAATGATTACGAATTTATGTAGTTTTGGAAAAAATAAAATCTTGACTACAAATATAGAATATATGTACAAGAAAATGAATGTGATCATTATCAATGTAAGAATCCGGTGTGGACGATTTTTGATAAACGTGAAAACGTATTGATAGTTACTTATTTGTAGATATAATATAATATTTAAAGGGGAATTATTGGTTTTATGATTTTAAATGATTTGAAAATCCAAATAAAATTCATGTGTTATTTAATCATTGATTTTAAAATACTTATTAAAATTATGTGTTATTGGTTATATGATTTACAAATTCTTATTAAAATACCATATAATTCTTTTAATGATTTGTTTTTGAATTTCAAAATCCATATTATATTTTGAATGGATTTGAAAGTGTAAAATAGAAAGATTCAAATCCAAGGATAAAACATGTTATTTCAAAATATGTGTTAATTTTTAGAATTTACAAATCCATATAGTTTTAGAAATCATCTCTCCGACAACACCCCCTAGAATCACGATTATGTAGAATTCCCGACGCACTCCGCATGGCCTTCGTCCTTTCGATACTAGATGGAGGGCTTCTTATTGGACTGAGACACCCTGTTTGTGCAAAACCCAATTACCAACAATCATCTAAAAGCAGAGAATACGATGTGTGCTAGCCTGCTAGGTCTCTGCGACTTCACTTTCTCGACCGGTTAGTTCTGTTATCGATTGATTGAAAGATAGAAGGATGCCGAAGTAAAATCTGGTTCGAAATTAACCGGTTTATTTTTATTTATTTTATATAAGCTTCTTTCAATTAAGTGATTTTTGGTTAATTATATTTCTGGTTGATTTCGAGCGCGGTTTGGTTTGGTTTGGATATTGGTGAAGACCGATCTAAATTTGGTGAAAACCGGTATAATTTGGTACTACCTAAAGAAACTGAACGTTGGACCAGAGTCAAACCAAAATTCTGGAATAACCGAAGCAAAATTAAATTCTACCGATTGGTTCAGTCAAGACACCGAACCCGAACCGTAAACCAAAAATGTCGGTTCGGTTACTCAATTCGGTAATTTATCCCTCCATAAGCAGCTACTTTAATTTGTAAAAAGTATATTCAATCCTTGTTGTCTGGAAACCTTTCATGTTAACTGTTAAGCATTGCCTTCGAATTTGGTAACTATGATGAACACAAGTTGCAATCAGCGTAGAAATTGTTGTTTCCAATCGACGACGTATAAAGGAAAAGCACGTAATGCTTGAAAGCACCATTAAAACTTTTAAACTTCATGAAATAAGAAACAACCTTAAAATTCTTATAAACGATTTACATGAAGAGAATGGTTTATTGTTACATGAACTTGAAGAAAAGAACAAAGCGTATACAAAGAGACTTTTTTTTTTATTATTGGGTTGAAGACAAAATGTGTATATAGTTTACAACAGGGCCGTTCCGTTTCAGCATAAACAATCGAAAAAAAACACAGTTTTGTGTCTGGACCTTTACACGGAAATAGTGGCACGGAGTGGCTTAAGGGCTTTCGTGATCTTCTCAACAGCGGCTCGTAGAACGTCGAGAGATGTGGCATAGGATATTCGAATGCAACTATCATCTCCAAAAGCATCACCAGGAACCATTGCAACCTTTGAAAACAAACAGAGAGCCAAATACACGAGCATGTTAAAACAAAACAAATTAAATCACAATCTTTCTTAAGGCCAAGTTCAAGAGCTGTTTTGTGCTTCTTGTGACAGACTTTACCTGAAACTTATCAAGAAAGTATAATGCAAGAGACGACGAGTCACTGATCAAACCAAAACCTTCAGCTTTTGATCCATAGTAAGCACTGAAGTCAATAAAGAGATAAAAAGCCCCCTGCAAGTAAACAATGCCAACAGTCACGAAGAAAAAGAATAAAATGAGCTAGTAATATAGCTTCGAATATAGAAGGAGAAGTACCTGAGGTTCAGAGATCTTAACACCTTCGATAGCACCTAAGCTTTTAACCAAGAAATCTCGTCTTTCTCTATACGCTTTAACCATCTCTGCAACTGTTTCTCCTCCAGCTTTGCCTAACCCAAGTGCGGCAACACCTGCTTTCTGAGAAATGCTACTAGCTCCTGAAGTAACCTTTTTAAACAAAAACCAGAACCGATGCCATCTCATATTTGCTGCTTTTTTCCGATAAAATTTAGAGAGAAATATGTTTATACATAGAGATACCTGGCCTTGTAATTTACTGCAAGCTGCTACTATATGTTTAGGACCAGCAAGATATCCAAGCCTCCAACCCGTCATTGCGAAAGCCTTTTACATATCATATGATCAGCAAAGAATTTGATTAAATAACATCAGAAGCAACTCAATGACAAAACTGTTACCTTTGAGAAACCGTTTATTGTCATAGTTCTTTCATACATGTCTGGTAAAGAAGCAAAGCTTGTGTGCGTTGCTGGCGCATAAATAATGTGTTCATAGATCTCATCCGAAATCACCTACAAAAGAAACAGACTTATTTCAGCTTAAGATAAACAAATTGAAACAGATCGAGTAACTTTTTACACTTATATACCATAAGCCTTGGATGCTTAGCAATGATCCGTGCAATCTCTTCAAGCAAACTCTTGGGGTAAACAGATCCAGTAGGGTTGGAAGGAGAACAGAGAATAAGAAGTCTAGACTTTTCGGTTAATTTAGACTCAAGATCCTTTGGATCCAATAAGAAATTATCAGAAATCTTGGTAGGAATAATCACAGGTGTTGCATCAGCCAATCTCGCCTGTTCTGTGTAACTCACCCAGTACGGTGCAGGAATTATAACCTACAACATACAGTTCACTGTTATAAACAAAATCATATCCAAAAGAAAAAAAAAAAAGTTTAAAAGAAGAGTTGCTTTAATTTACTTCATCACCAGGAGAACAAACTGCAAGCACTGCTTGTAAGATACTTTGTTTAGCTCCATTGCTAACCAATATCTGATCCGGCGCATAAGACAATCCATTCTCCTCTGGAAAGAAACAAATACAAACATCTTGAGTCCATTCAAGCATAAAGGAACTACAAAGCAAAAGTGTTCTCCTTTTACCTTTTAACTTGCGACATATCGCTTCTCTGAGTTCTGTAATACCTGCATTTAACGAATACCTAGTGAAACCTTCTCGAATCGCGTTGATCCCAGCCTATATGAAACAACTGATTTCAGAACAAACCAGAGAGAGAGAGAGAGAGAGAGAGAGAGAGAGAGAGATAGACATAAAATAAAACATTCCAAACAACTTGGAGAAATGTATTAACCTCAGCTACGACTTTGGGAGTATCGAAATCAGGTTCTCCTGCAGCTAGTCTGATAATGGGAACACCAGATTGAGCAAGAGTGGCTGCAAGATCGGTGATAGCCATAGTCTTGGAAGGTTTTAAGGATTGAACTCGCGGGCTAAGTGACATATCTACTGATGATGATGACAGAGTCTCTGCATCATTTGGTTTGGTCACAGCACAGATTCTAGATGACGTATTCCCTGACTTAGAGTACCTAATCATCACAGACACACGAGACCTAAATCAACTACATTGAATCTAATCCGAATTCAAAGTTCCAAACTTTGAGCAGTGATTCAGATATCTAAAAGAGAGTAGCTATGCATCTGTTATCAGAGACGAACGAAACTCACGACGAGAAGGAGAGACGAAGGGGTTGGAACCGAACTGACCCGATTGGCTTCTTTGAATCTGGGTGTGATTCACCTCTAGCAGCGACGGCGGCTGAGCTTTGAGAAGCCATTGGAGAAGTGGGTAGGTGAGAAGGGAGATAAAGAGTCGAGCTTTGAGGGGGGGGGGGGGGGGGGGGGGGGGGGGGGAATTTGTATAGGACAGCAGCGGAGAGAAGGTGGGAGGAGTTGGTGGGTGCGAAGTTATCAAAATGAAATATAAAAATTTTAAAAAAGTTATAATTTAAGTTATAATTTTGTAGAATTAAGTAAATTAGCCACCAAACCCTTTATGAATCCAAATATACTCCCGGTGACATCATCAATATATTTTTGTTTGTTTTTTTAATACACTATTAGATAATTTCAATATTTACCAATTTATAAAATTATTTTATTATAACAAACGTATTGAAAATATATAATTCTTAAGTAAAGTAGTCAATTGAAACCAAAAATAATACTAACATTGTAATAATTAATTTTTGTGTTTGTGATATTTTGAAAAAAAAAATATTTCTCGAGAAAATTAAAAGAATAAACGTTAGAAACAAATCCCCATGACGTATATCGGTTTGTTCAACTAATAAAACCGGTGGGAATATAAATATATATCAGCATTTCCGGTTTAGTTCGATTTTATATCTTTTCCGGTTACCGTTTTCGTTTTAGAATCAGAAAAAATTAAAGAGTAATGGAGGAGGATTACGTCTCAACCGCCGCTAACAAGGTTCGTTTTCCGGCGATTGACTCATCGGTTTTGATTATGTTTTTGTTCTGATTTTATCCATTTTTGTTCAGCCGTCCGATGGAACCGGCAAGTTTCTTGGTGGCGGTCAAATCACGGCCAACGAGGAAGCTGAATCGCTTAATGAGACGAAGTAACAAATTTCTATGTTTAATCTAAGATTTATTGGATTGGGAAAGAAGCAATTTTTTTACTCGTTAAAAAGTCCGATTTTATCTGATTAAGTGTGATTTTTTTTTTACTGATTAGAAATGGTTTCAAGTCTCTATCTTTCAGTTTCAATGTTTCTTACAGGAAGAACTCTTCAGGGCACAAGCTTAAAGAAGAAGTGACTTGTAAAGATAATTCAAATTACAAGACAGGACTCCACCATTACCATCAAGATCAGGTTCATCTTCTTAACCATTACTCCCAATTGAAAACCCTTTAAATTTATACACTTCGAGATTATCTCAATATATATGAGCTTTAACACATGGTGTTGTGTGTGGTTTGATGTCTAGCGGAGGATGAGTTTGACATCCATTGTGGCGGTCAAGTCTCCTACTTCATCTAGTGACGCTCCCATTAGGAGAACCATTGATCTTGGCCATGGAAGCGACCTCATATACATTCAGAGGTTTCTTCCCTTTCAACAATCTTGGACTTTCTGTGATTATCTCGACAACCATATCCCTTGGACCAGGCCCACCATTCGTGTCTTTGGCCGGTCTTGCCTTCAGGTTTTTCCCACTTCACATGATCCTGCTCAATCGTATCTGTGTATAGTTTATGTTTGTGGCCTTCTAATCCATATGCATTTGCCACCTGTAGCCGAGAGATACTTGTTATGTTGCAAGTAGCGGATTGACTGCGCTGGTGTACAGTGGATATCAACCTAATGCTTATTCGTGGGATGAGTTCCCACCTCTCAAGGAGATTCTGGATGCTGTAAGATTGAAAGCCCCTGTGTTTATGTCCTCTGTGTGTTCTAGTGGTTGTTTGAAACTAAAACGTTTCTCTTTTGTTATGTCAGATTTACAAAGCGCTTCCTGGTAGCAGATTCAACAGCTTGCTGTTAAATAGGTACAAAGGTGCCAGTGACTATGTTTCTTGGCATGCAGATGATGAAAAGATTTATGGTCCAACTCCTGAAATTGCTTCAGTCTCGTTTGGATGCGAACGTGATTTTGTCTTGAAGAAAAAGAAACACGAAGAATCTTCAGGAGGTAAATAATGGGACGGACCTTTTGAGTCAGGACATCAAACAGAGTGTTTTCCTGCAAAACCAGGATCAGACATTTGTTTTTGTTTGTTTGATGTGTGAATCTGCAGAGAATACAACAGGGGACGGTGGACCGGCATTGAAGAGGTTGAAGAAAAGCAGCAGGGAGAATCATCAACAAAGTTTGACATTGAAGCATGGATCGTTGCTAGTGATGAGGGGATACACTCAAAGGGACTGGATTCATTCTGTGCCAAAGCGTGCAAAGGCAGAGGGCACTCGTATCAACCTCACCTTCAGGCTTGTTTTGTAATCCGAGGCCATCATAGACAAGAAGGTGGGCTTGGTTTTTTTTTTAACTCCATTGACATTGACTAGGCTTCTCGGATACACTCAAAGGGACTGGATTCATTCTGTGCCAAAGCGTGCAAAGGCAGAGGGCACTCATATCAACCTCACCTTCAGGCTTGTTTTGTAATCCGAGGCCATCATAGACAAGAATGTGGGCTTGATTTTGTTGATCTCCATTGACATTGACTAGGCTTCTCTTATTAATTACATTATGTATAAAAACACTAATCGCCTAATTGGTGTAGACATTATTTCAAGAAGCTTTACTAAACCGAAATGTTTTGGATTAAACCATTGGTTCGGGTTGGACAAAACCTAGTTGGTCTTCTTTGACTCCCATGATCTCTCCCCGGCCCTATTTAAAAAGGTTTCACTTCCAATCTTTTTAATTGGACGACTTTGATTAAGGTTAGGTTAAGTTAAGTCGAAAGAAGACCAACTAGTGATTGTTTGAAACTAAAACGTTTCTCTTTTGTTATGTCAGATTTACAAAGCGCTTCCTGGTAGCAAGCAGATTCAACAGATTGCTGTGAAATAGGTACAATGGTGCCAGCGACTATGTTTCTTGGCATGCAGATGATGAAAAGAGTTATGGTCCAACTCCCGAAATTGCTTCGGTTTCGTTTGGATGAATTGTTTGTTTCTCTGAAACTTGTGTTATACAGTAGAAGAAAGGGTATGAAGGAAGATAGAATAAGCCAATTACCAGATGATTTGATCTGTCAGATACTTTCTCATCTTCCCATAGAGGATGCTGTTAGGACAAGTGTGTTGTCCACCAGATGGACAAATCTCTGGCTTTGGCTTCCTCGTTTGGAATTGTCATTTGTGGGAATCAGAAACCGCACTCCCTTGAGTTTCGCTAACAGGTTTTTCGATTCCAATAGGGTTTCATGCATAGACAAGCTAGAGTTAATTGTTACCGATGTATATTCAGACATAGTAGACGGTGCCTCTTATCTTACGTCATGGATTGATGCTGCAGTTAAGCGTAGGATCCAACATCTAGATGTCAAGTGCCATGTATATAAAATATATCGTTATGAGATCCCCTTGAGCCTTTATATTTGTGACACACTGGTATCCTTGAAACTTGATAAGGTGGCATGGGGGCTAGTGCTGAGTTTGTTTCCTTTCCTTGTTTGAAGGCTATGCATTTACACAACAATGAGTTTCCTAATGAAGCCGCTTTCGAGGCACTTGTCTCATGTTGTTCTGTCTTAGAAGAGTTAGAGATTACCGGAACTGGGGATCTTCCAAACGTACATAGGGTGCAATCTCAGTCACTGAAGCGGCTCACTATCATACGATTACCTACTATAGAGTTTGATTATGTTCCTGAACTTGCCATTGATGTGGTTTGAAAATCTTTGATTTAGTAGCAAATATCATTATAACAAACATTCTGGAGTCCACTGCCAAGTTGGATATTAATCTCAGCTTTGGTTTGGAGGGTTCTGACGAAGAAAGCGTTTCATACAAGAGAAGTAACATCCGCAGTTTTCTGTCCAAGATCTCGAGGGTCATGGATATGACGATATCTGCAGACACTTTCAAGGTTTATATGTGAATTAGACATGCACATTTAATACAATGATGAAAAGTTTCTAACCCACTATATGTTATGTCTGGTTACAGGTCATTCATCAGTACTCAAAATTAGAACCGCTGCCTCAATTTGGTTACATGTCACGCCTGTGCCTCGATAGTCTCCATGCATCCGAACTGAAATGGTTGACAACAACATTTCTTGAGAGTTGCCCAAATCTGAAATCTCTCGTTTTGGTGATTAAATTTTTTTGTTGAACCCTATGATATTTTTCTCATGTCTATGAAGTTAGTTTCTGCTATATCATTTGACTATGTTTTCTCCTTTCCTTTTTCCTCAGGCACCATGGGATTATGAAACTGATCTGCGCTCTGAGGAGATGAATCAGATCAGTTTGTCATCTGTGCCCAAGTGTTTGCTATCATCTTTAGAATCTGTTCATTTAAAATTCTCATTCCTAGCCGAAGGATATGCTGTAGCATTTAAGCTAGGGAAGTACTTCCTAGAGAATTCGGTAGTCCTCAAGAAGCTCAATTTGCATTTGTTAAATCATCCAAGAAGAGATGACATCTTCGAGGAATTCCTCAGATTCCCTAGAGGCTCTACCGAATGTGAGGTCGTCGTTGTCCTTTGATTGGTAGATGATTAGAGGTTTTACGATTTTTGTGTAGAGATAACGCGAATATGAGTAGTAGTTTCATGGTTGGTTTGGCTTTTCAGATGATAGTGATATTAACTAGCGTTGTTATTTTCCTCATTGGTTTCTGAATTTCATATGACCTTAGTTAATTGTTTTACGGATTCGTCAATCCCATCTGGCTAGACCCATTTTCTCATGCATGTTTGTCTCCCTTTCTCCCTCATTCTGTGTAGGAAACTATTTTTGTGAAGATTCAATCTAATTGCTCACGTGAATTTACTTAGTTCACGGTTTGATTTTAACCGCTTCGTCTAGAGAGTACTCAAAGAGTAACAGAGCATAGACGCATGATACACGAAAAAGTCTAGTGATCAAGCAGAGTGTTAAGTTAAAGAACAAAACTAGTTAACTTAAAGTTATAATCCTATGTACAAATATATAAAACGAATTAATAGTTTTATTTTATATTTATACTGTTACTAAATCTATTGCAGTTCATAAAATAATGTAAACATCTCGAAAAGAGAATTATGACAATTCATCTTAGAAATTTCCAAATTAATTTTGTCGTTCGTGTAATATGATTATGTAACGTATTTCTTTTAACCAAAAGAAAGAAAAAAACAAAAAAAAAACTGTTTAGTATTTTGGATAGCTTTGATTTGAATATTGATGATGTAAACTTTGTTTCTAAAAGCAGTGTTTAAGAAAAGCGGTCTAGGCAGCCGTCTAGGCGTTAAGCACTCAGCAGATGCCTATATGACCGCCTGAACCACTTAAAATTACATAAATTTTATTTTAATATTTATTTTTGATTTTTAACTACATATAATAAAAATTATTAAGTTTTATATTTGTATTCGTAACTATAAACATTTATATGTTGTTAATATAACTTAAATAAATATATTTTTCTTACTTTTTTTATAATTTATATTTTTTTTATTTTCTAACAGATATCTTTATATATTTTTATATATTTAATGTTTTATGTTGTAAACGCCTAAACCGCTTAAAAACCGTCTAGACCTGACTAAGTGCTTTAGGCGCTAGGCGTTGGGTCACCTTGAATACTGTTTAAAAGTAATCTAAAGATAGACGTTACAACGAAAAAAAACAAAAGCAACGTCCACTAAAATTTTAAATAAAATTATTTGACAGAACATAAAGCGAATAAGAGAAAAAAAAAAAAAAAAAACTTTTCTCACTCCCAAACGATATTTTCAGTTTTTAGAATTGTGAAACTTTTATTTTTTTTGATCAAAAGAGTGGAATGAGAGAGAGAGTTATGGAGGAGGAGAAGAACAACGTCACGGCGTTAAGCGATCCGCATCATTCCACCGCCGATCTTCTTTCTTGGTCTGAGATCCGCCGTCCCGATTATTCCACCGCCGCTAACCGCTCTAACCAGGTTTGTTTTCCGGCGATAACTCATCGTTTCCGTGTGATTCCATTTCGGTTTATGTTCCGACGAGTGCGATTTCGTTCTGATTTATCCCAATTTGTGTGTTTTTTTGTTTACAGCCGTCTGATGGAATGAGCGAGGTGCTTGGCGGCGGCGGTCAGATCACCAACTCGGAATCCGAATCGCTTAATAAAAAGTAATCGGTTTCTATGTTTCTTCTCGATTTTGTTAAAATTTTTATCAGATTTGCTTAATTTAGGGTTTTTGGTTTGATTAGTTTGATGAAATTAGGGTTTCCGAATGTGAAATTTTGAATTTAGGAAAATGGTTTGCTGTTTAGTGTTTCGTATAGGAAGAACTGTTCTGGGCATAAGCTTAAAGAGATGATCCAAATCACCAAACAAGAATCCATTACCATCAGGATCAGGTATTATATGTCAAACATTTTTAAGGATTCAGTTGATGGTAAATGGGGAACGATGTTTTTATGTGATGGTTTTACTGGTTTTGTAGCAAAGCCAGATATCTTTCAGCGGTGATGAGAATGTGACTCCTAAGAAACCAGCTACTTTAAACGAGGCTGCAAAGCAAAAGGAGCTGAGCAGGACCGTTGAAACGGAAGCGGATTCAAAGAGCAAGAAGAAGCAGATATCGAACACCAAGAGTAAAGCTATGAGAGGTCATGATATCTTTGCATCTCCTGAGAGCCAACCTCGCCGCTTGGTAGCTGCAACACAATCAGAAGTTAAAGGAAATAAGAACACGGAGGAATCTGCACCGAGGAGCTCGCGTGCATCTGTCAAAGTCTCTACTGTAAGTAGTATCCTTGAATCCTTGTGTACTGTGGTGGTAATATTAGTTAGGATGGCTTGAAAAACTGACCTGATTCATATTTTTTTTTTGTTAACAGGGGCAAAGCGGCAACAGGATGTTTAGTGAAGAACATGTTGTGAAGTCATCAAGGAAGATACATAACCAGAAGTTTCAAGAACTGACAAGCAATGGTATCTTCAAATCTGATAAAATCCCTCCTGGTTATTCTGAGAAGATGCAAAGTTCAGCTAAGAAGCGGGAAATGAGCGGCCACAATATATTTGCAGACGGGAAGTCGGAATATAGAGATTACTATGGTGGCGCGAGGAGACCTCCCGGTGGTGAGAGCAGCATTTCATTGGTCTAAATGAAACCTCAAACACTCTTAATAATATGTTCATGTTTAGGATTTAGTTTTCTTCCTTAAGTTGTCTCTACCTCAAGTGCGCGCACTCATGTGTTCTGTTCTCTTTCTTATCGTTTCCTCCTAATTCCTATTATTGATTCGGAAGACGAGAGTGACTACATAAATTATTTACAACACTTTACCGGATGATTCGTGAAGTTTGTGTACGACGTCGTTTGGAGAGGAGAAAGATTGTATTATAAAATGTTAGCTAATGAACGACTACATTTCATTGGTCTAAATGAAACCTCAAACACTCTTAATAATATGTTCATGTTTAGGATTTAGTTTTCTTCCTTAAGTTGTCTCTACCTCAAGTGCGCGCACTCATGTGTTCTGTTCTCTTTCTTATCGTTTCCTCCTAATTCCTATTATTGATTCGGAAGACGAGAGTGACTACATAAATTATTTACAACACTTTACCGGATGATTCGTGAAGTTTGTGTACGACGTCGTTTGGAGAGGAGAAAGATTGTATTATAAAATGTTAGCTAATGAACGACTACACTGGGGATCGAACCCAGAGTCTCTGGTTTCGTAGACAGGCGCCTTATCCATTGGGCCATGGAGTCATTTTTGATTATGCAGATTAGATTAACTAAAAGTCCTGTTTTAAAAATCCCCGCCTAGCACCGATTATGCCCCGTAAAATCGCCAGACCCACTCTCTCCGCCTTGATTAATGATTAATCCCCACCTAGTATCCATTATCCAATTATACCATCTAATCCAATTAATTCCCGCATAATTTTGTATGTACCTATTATTTTTGGAGCCAAATATAAATCAAATATATATATTTCTGTTATTTAGACATTTAAATTAAGAGTTTATGATGTTTTACAATAACTAATGTACAAACTTTTAATTAAAATCATTATTTTTCCTTAATATTACGTTTTTATGTTTTTACCATAATTTTAAAGACGATACTATAACTTTATATTTTATTTGATATTTTTCTTTTCACATAAACATAATTATATATATATATTTAGTACTATATATTTTTAATTTACTATTAATTTAATAAAATAATCAAAAAACTAGTTCCCGATTAATTCCCGTTTAATTTCCGATTTTCTCGCTAGGCGCTAGGCCTACCCCGACCGCCCGACTAGCGCCTAGCGATTTCTAAAACAGGGAGTAAAAGAATAGCTCTTGTGAGTGACTGCAGAGGACCAACAAGCATTTGCTTTAGGAACAGATGTTTATAAAGAATATTAGGGTAATCATATTGAGAAATACTCCGATAGTGTAGTGGTTAAAATACCTTGCACTTTTCCTTATTCCTAGTTTATTTCTTACAAAAACTATGAACGACTGTTATAATTATTATCTCACTTCAATTTCTTTCTATTAAGCCTTAACTAGGTTTGGACCCGCACGTACGTGCAGAGTTATTTTTACATAATTTTTAAAAAAATATAATTGGCAAGCGATCAAACCCGTCTAATATGTCTGATTGCAACGTTTATTTTTTTTTTACTCGAAAAAACCCCATTCCTCGTAATTCATATAAGTAAATAGTATGTCCGCATATGTTTTGCTTGAATTCTTGTTCCCAAAATTCTCGTCTCGTATTTTGTCATACATGAATATACTTACACAAAAATCTCATAACCTGATTACTATGAAACTAATTTGAACAATTTTCTAAAATATAATAAATCTGTTGTTTAATCTTTTTTTTCTTCTTAATATGTAAATTGGGTCAGTTTGGCAACATGGATATTTGATATGATTTTTTTTTAACCCTTCAGTGTATTCCCCAATTAATAGTATAGATTTCCTTCAATTATTGAATGAAATATTCTTTAGTTATACTAATCACAATTTAATGTAAATAATATAGTAAGAGAAGGGAAAATAATAAAATGGGATATAATTGGTCATTAGATCCATTATATAATTGGTCTTAGTTATGATATTATATCACTGGATTTTATAAATTTTAATTGGTCATTAGATCCCTATATATCTCAGCTATTGGTATAATATTATTACTTGTTTTCATTTTTATTGGACTGGATTTTCTAAATTTTAAGATTTCTGTAAAAACAATATAAACTACATATTTATATATAATGTTTAACTACATAGTTATCCAAATTAAAGTATATTTTATTTGGTGATTATATGTTTTTTTGGGCAAATATAGTTATTGTTTTTAGTAAAAGAATAAACACTGAGTCAGTTTCAAATGATTTTCCATTCTTTCACTATTAGAGTTTTATAAAATTATTAGAAAAGTAACATTATTAATATTTCTGAAGATATGATTTTAAATATATATATTTTTACATCTCATAATATAGTTATATTATTGTATTACAATACATAGTGAAATTAATTTAATTTTGAAAATATGTAGGGGATAATATTTATCAAATTTTGAATAATATTTACCAATTTTAGAATTTATATGAGCAAAATATTGTGTATATAAATAAATTGAACAGCAGTGGCAGTTGACAAAAAGATATATATATATATATATATATGGTAGTGGCAGTTTTATGTAATTTTATAGAATACTACGGGTGAGCAATAAATTAGATACGGAGCTCTCTGGCGACGATACATCAGCTTTTTCTCCAGAATGCTTCTCATTTGATATATAGGGGATTAATTAGGATCTATTTAATTAAAAAACAAACTGAGTAGTTGGGTATTTATTTACTAACGTGTTGATAATGGTCAAAATATCAACTTGTCTAATTGTTTCACAATTTATCCTTTGCATTCTAATATTCAACCCCCTATGATTTCTCAAATTCTTAGAAATAAGTAACTGTGTGAAAAAGACAAAAATAATTTATGGTTCTCATGTAAATTAGAAACAAAAAAAAACAGATTAATTCATATAAATTACAAAGGTTAACCCAAAAAAATCATATAAACTACAATGAAAAAAATATATATACAGTAATGAAGCTAGTAACAAACTATATCTTTTAAAACAATATATATTTACAACAAAAATTATTAACTTAATTATACTTGTCAAAATTATATTATTTTTTCATTATATAAGGATTTAAAAGAGAACATATAGTTTTTACATTATGAAATCAAGAAGCTCAAAAATGACTATACAATGTTAAGTAATATCCCCGTTACACAGAGATGATGTACAAACAATGTTAAGTAAAATTCCAAGTTTTTTTTAAAGAATATAAACCTTTACCTAACATGCCAATGCATATATACCTCATAGCATCTAAAACATTACTACTTTCTAATAAGCCTTAGGAACTAATTAATTTATAAAAAAAAACTGAGTAGTTGTGAATTTATTTACTAGTGTGTTGTTAACGGTCAGAATATCATCAACTTGTCTTTTTTCTTAAAAAGAAGTAACTGTGAAAAAACGAGAGAGAAACGAGAGAGAAGAATTTATGATTCTCATATAAATTAGTAAGGTTGAAAAATCATATAACCTATACAATGAAAAATGTTCAAATCAATTAATGTATATATATATATATATATATATATATATATGTATCACTGAACAGATAGTATATGTTCGGTTGCCTATTTAAACATCCATTTTTCTTACAGTAAGGTCAAATCAAATCAAAGAAAGAAAAAAAAAAAGCAAAACAAATGACTAAGCATATCCTAATTATTCTTATATTTTCTCTTCTTATCATCAAAAGTGTGACGACGAGAAAGATCTTGGGAGTGACGAAAGCGTTGAAATTCTTTACCAAAGGTGGATGAGTGAATACTTAGTTCCAAAGAATCTCAATCAAACGAGGGATGATAGGTTCAAAATTTTCAAAAGCAATGCACACTACGTGCTCAAGAGAAATAAGGAAGGAAGCCGTACAAACTCGAGCTCAACGAGTTTGCCACTATGACGCATGGTGAGTTTATCAAGTCCCATACTTGTCTTCTTCACTCGAGGAGTTACAACAAAAAACACGACCCTAAGCCTTTCATGTACGAGAACATGCCTCAAGTCCGGGAATCTTGGGATTGGAGGCAACATGGCGCCGTAACAAATGTGAAGGATCAGAAAAAGTGTGGTAAGACTTTTATAGTAGTGATGTATTCTGTTTTTAGTTACTTTGTGTTCAAATGTGCAAGGCTATCACACTATTTCTAATCGCTGTTGAAAATTTAATTGATGTTATTCTTGCTTTTTCCGAAGTGTTTACGTTCATTGAGTTGCTTATTTGATTTATATATGCTTAGGACAAAAAAAGATATTTGTTATTAATTAAAAAAAGTAAAAAATAATATATAAATACTAGATGGTTACCCTTGCAATACGTAGATGATATGTATTTTTAATTGTTTATATATTTATATTATTTTATGACTATGATAAAATCATATATATATATATTATTTGATTATTTGATACATTGAGTATAGCTTACATTAAATGATATATAAATATAAATTGTAGGTGTGATTGTTTATATATAGCAGCAAATTAATTATTTTTTGGTTCTTTGAAATGTTGAATAGATATTAACAAAAACTAAGCAAAACATATGCAAAATATAAACAAAACATAAGTAAAATATTTTTACGTATGTGATTTTATCACATAAAAATAGACTCTCATATTTTTTTATCCTCACATTACCATTTTGTTAGTTAATTAAATATATCTTTTCGTACATAATTTTAATACAAGTTCTTAACTTTCATGTAGTTTTTCTTTTTACTTTCAAGCATTTAATATATTATATAATACTCTATTGGTACAAATAAAAAAATTAAGAAATATGAAATAGGGAGAGTAAACCGAAAGAGGAGGAAGAGTAAGCCGAGAAGCGTTTAGGAGATACAGAGAAGAAGACGAATTAGGATTTGTTGAGCGGCTGAACTAGATTTTCTGTTTTTATATAGAATGAGATCCTCGCAACTCTCTTACAAATTTGCTACGCTACTCCGCAACCTTTCACAAAAGAAAAATGACAATAAAATTCCTAATTAATGTTAAAATTTTGGCTCATGGATTCGACTTATTAACAAAACATGTTCATTTCACTTTAACAAGTTTTGCGAGAGAAATGCGAGAATATTGCTAGGGTCCTCGTAATTCAATCGCAAATTGATAAGACATATCTTCTGGATTTAGTTCTCTGAAGTGCCTATTTGTAACGGATATATAATGAAATAATTAAAGGTGACATTTGCTTTTGCATTTTATACAAAAGAAAGAGTTCACTTAAGTCCTTTGTGGTATATAACAAGGCTCATACCATGATGTGGTATTGGCTTACACTAGGAGGTTCATTTGAGGGGGATACCCGAGAGGCTTTTTACTGATCTGTTCTTTTGGTGTCAACGGACATAAATAAATAGAGAAAGGGCTAAAATGTACTTTTCAGAATTCGTCCTAGTCGTCGTCGTGCTTGGCTGTTTCTTCACTTTCCAAAAATAGACTCTCCTTCTTCTCTCTATCGAATACGTTTAAACATTTCTCTGAAAATTTTGAGAACCTGATTCCAACTTTTTTTCGATTTTAATAAAAGAAGAAGAATGGCGTCGGTGTCACCATTGGCGAAATATAAATTGGTGTTCTTAGGAGATCAATCTGTTGGAAAAACCAGTATTATCACTCGTTTCATGTATGATAAGTTCGACACAACCTACCAGGTACATCACGGTCATTGAGATCCTCTTGTTCTGTTATTTTTTTTTTTTTTTTTTTGTTATTTGATTTGAGTCTTTATCCACACGGTCTCTCATCTATCACCATTCATCAATGAAAAAAAGATAAAGAAACCGTAATTATCACCTTACCATTTGTTAATCACGTAAAAATAGGATTATGATGATCAGTACAAATTGATCGTGGTTGATACAATACTGAATGTAAAATTTCATTGTTACATTGGCAGGCTACTATTGGAATTGATTTCTTATCGAAAACAATGTATCTTGAAGATCGAACTGTTCGTCTACAGCTATGGTAACAAAATTCTTAAAAAGCTTGGTTTTCGAAACGTAAAAGCTAATATTAATGGTAAAAATTTATGTGTAGGGATACTGCAGGACAAGAAAGATTCAGGAGTTTGATACCAAGTTACATTAGAGATTCTTCTGTTGCTGTAGTTGTTTATGATGTAGCTAATAGACTCTCATTTCTCAACACATCTAAGTGGATCGAAGAAGTCCGCAATGAAAGAGCTGATGATGTTATCATTGTTCTTGTTGGTAACAAGACAGATCTTGTTGAGAAAAGGTAAAAACATTATAAGCCAACATTACCACTTCTCTGTTTTCATTTGAACATGTGTTTTGTAATTGCTCTTTCCTTCTTATATATGTCTCTTTGGAAATTGGTTAGGCAAGTCTCGATTGAAGAAGGAGATAGCAAAGGTCGTGAATATGGAGTTATCTTCATTGAGACCAGCGCCAAAGCGGGGTTCAATATTAAGCCGTTGTTTCGAAAAATCGCTGCCGCATAATGGAATCATACTCAAACACTAAAACTGATGATATGGTTGATGTAAACCTGAAACCTACTTCAAATTCATCCCAAGGCGATCAACAAGGAGGAGGTTGTTCGTGTTGATGATCAGAAGAAACATAACTAAGAGATATCTTTGATATGATGTCCAAGAAGAACCTTAGATCGTCAGGTTTAGATCTCAGACTGATTCAATCAAATATCATTGTGATCTGTCCAAATTGCTATATTTGGCATGTTAGTTGTGAAATGTTAGTTTCCAGTTCCACTGTCAACACATATATGTTTTATGTGAATTCTTAGTTGTTTACCAAGACTCTCTCTACATGTCAGTGTATTTTTACTTAACAATTGTTGAAGCAATACACTTTTTAACGGTGTCCAGAGTTTTTAACGGTCTCATCCATATAGCTTTTGGTGCAATGTGCAAAATGATATTCAAAATCAAATGTTTTTTTGCTTGCATGGAGAAAGCTGGATTTGATCTAAGGTTTTTATTGTTTGATTGTTACGTGAAGAATCTTTGCAGTTTTCTAGGGTATATGATCAAATTTAAACAATTCATGAAATTTAACATATCAAAATGACAATCTTTATGAAACTGGAAGAGTATAAATTTTAAATTTCTTATATTAATGTTCTTGAAAACATTATAATTTTATTCATAGTAATAAGCATTTTAAATAGTTTATACCATATTAATTAAACCTCTACCTACCATGGGCTAATAATATGTAGGGATTACTTTCAACTCCCTCTGTACTTTTATGCATGCATGTTGGGTTTTTTTTGCGAGTTAAGTACATTAACCTCAGAAACTCCCACACCCAACTTCTCCATATACTCCCATAAATTCTTATCTGATGATCCTCCAGGAGCCACTGCGGCTTCTGTCTTTGCCTTCCATTTCAAAGCATTTTTCCGCAACTCCTCCGCTTTCTCTCCAACTGTCGCTTCCAAAAGCTTCTCCGTCACTTCCTTCCTCAGCACAACCCTATCCTCCATCGCTCCACGACCAAGCCTAACTCCCATCTTGAAAACGTCAATGAGATAAACCGCGTTGGTGACTTGATCTCCCCATTGCGGTAAGCAAACCACTGGAACTCCAAAAGACAAAGCCTCCATTGTCGAATTCCATCCACAATGTGTGACGAAGCACATTACTGATAGATGAGCCAAGACTTGCTCTTGTGGACACCAATCCACAATCTTTCCTTTACCTCTCCTAGTCGCCTCTAGTAGTTCTTGAGGCAAGACATTAGTCTTGAGATTTAGTGCTTGCATGGGAGGTCTAATCACCCACAAGAACGAAAAACCCGATTTCAAAACTCCGTGAGTGATCTCTTCCATTTGTTCTTGGTTGAAGTATGCAACCGTCCCGAAAGAAATGTAGACAACGGATGATTTTGGTCTTGAGTCTAACCAGTCGAGGCATTGATCTGACGGTTTGCACATGTCAGCACTTACATCAGAGGTCACCGCCTTAGCAAAAAAGGAAAGCGGCCCAATAGTTTTGATTGGACATAAAGTAGACATGTAGTGGATCACTTCTTGTTCTAGGGTATCAAAGGAGTTGATTAGAACACAGAAGGGCTTCCTCAAATTCTTGAATTGTCCAAGAATTGCTTGTCGCAATCCGGCAAATTGAGAAGAAGGATGGAGAAAGTTAGGTATTTCGTCGTGTTTCAAGAGAGGAACGCAAGGGAGCTTAACATCAAGCCAAGGTTCTGTTTCTGTCGGAAAAGAAACAGCGCCATTTTGGTAATGGTAATAAGCAGAGAAGCAAACACAAGACTGGACCCAGAGAAGTGCACAAGGAATGTTGAACTCTTCCGCCACATCGCAGACCCATGGAATGAAGGGATGATTGATCAGACATGAGATGGGCTCGTTCTTGTCCTTGTATCTTCTCACGAGTTTAGACACGTCACGTTTTCCGATATTCTCGAGATGTGACATGTACAAAGGTACACCACCTCTTTGGGAATCGTCTTCTGTCCATTCTTTGTCGAAAGACTCAAATCGTATTGAACCGGAACCAACAGGTTGAAGCTCACCGTCGACGATCTTGTTTGCTTGTCTCATTTTACTCGCCCAAAAATCTGGAGTGACGAAGGTAACGAGTGTTCCCTTTGAAGCGATTAGCTTGCCGAGACGAAGAAGAGGACTGACGCTGCCTTGTCCAACAAATGACACGAGCATTACATGAATCGGGCTTGAAGGTGAAGAAGATTGAAAATTCATCTTGTCGACTATGAAAACAGTATAATTGTTTGTTTAAGAAGACACCAATGCTGTTTTTGCATACAAATTAAGATTATTCTTGATTTATAAGCGTCAAGAAATTTGTTCAAACTTAAATTATTGAATTATTAGTTAGGTAAATCAATTAATTATTTTCATATCCCCAACTAAAAATAGTCCTACAAGATTCAATTCGATTGTACGTTGTAACAGTATTGAATAGAAATAGACGAAGAAAATAGTTCCCATGTTTTCTCGTAGCCTTGCCCACATAATTGAATTGAAATGACCTCAAATTGAATGAGCTAGCCAACCACTTCCTCCGACATGATCAAATGGACAACTTAAGTTTTACATGACATATATTTCTGAGCTACATAGCCACACAAGACATGCCATGCCATCTAACGAAATGCCAGTATAGCTAGACCAAGAAATGTATTAATGCGTGATGACATGCAAACCTGATTCATAACGAAAAGGGGTTCACGAAAACCCGGATCAAAGTATCAAACTATATAACCTGACCTGACCTAATATAGGTATTTTATAATAAGAAGTTAAGAACATGAAATTAACAAGGCAAACTATATATATTGTTATGCACAGATTATGGAAGAAGAGGGTAATAAGAAGGAACCAAAATGAACTAAGAGAAAAGGCAAATAAATAAAAAACGAAAAAAAAGTAGTGATGTTGTTGCTCTTTTACTTATCATCCCCTAGTCGCGCTTGCTTGAGATACTTAAGAATTTATTCATTTTTAGAATTATATATGTGTCAATCTCACCAATCGAATGATAATTAAACAACTTCGAAATTAGTTGTGTTCAGCAATAATTGTGTTCTGATTGACACCTCGAAATCTAAGTTAAGTAGTTTTAGTTATCTTCAGCAATAATCAATTTGAAATTATAAGATCGAGGAACTGAATTTGGAAAAAAATAGAAGAATTTTTGAAAATTATCCCACTGTACCTTTAAACAATAAAAATAAATTCTATTCATCTATTCATTTTCAAAAATACAATTTATTAAATTTAAAAATTTATAAAACTTTATAAGGTTTATAAGATACTTTTTCAGAGATTCGATCCAAATATTTTAAGATTTTAATTTTTTTTTTTAAAATATATTTGTAAGGTATTTATAAAATATAAATTTACATACATATAAAAATAATTTGTGTATATTTTTATGAGCTTACACACATATTTAAATAAATAATACATTTTAGTGGTATTATTAATAAAATTTAAGAGAGGAACATTTTGAAAAGTGTTTTTGGAAAAAATGTATTTTTGAAACTTCACAAATAAAAAAGAAGGAAATTGCATTAGACTCTTTTTCTCGGTCGTACAAGTGTAAAACATGATGTGTCAACACCTTTAAAATTATAAATTTATGCTTATCTTTGTTTTTTTGGTGACAGTTTATGGTTATCTCTCTATAAACAACAATGCATAATTGTAACTATTCATGTCAATTAGGGCCAAAGCCTGCGGACTGGCCCGACCCGGCCATGAAAAATACCGGTCTAGGACTTAAATTTATATGTCCAAAAAATATAGGATCTTTCAGATTCAGTCTGTTTGGGTTTAGCCCGTTCGGGATATAGGGTTTGGGCTTAGCCCGACCAAACTCGGATCAGTCCAAAAAATCCTTAAGCAAATATAGTTGTACTTTTTTGTTAATATATTTATTTGATTGCAATATTTGATTAATGATTTATTATAAATAATGTTTAAAATTCTAATTCTAGTTTTCATATTTACTTAATAAACTTATTTAATACTTTTAAAATTTTAATCAATGATATTCTATATGAATTATATATTATTTTATTTGATTAAAGTATTAAAATTTTATTTAGTTTTAATTTTTTTCTTTTAAATTAAGTTGGTTTTAGTGAATATAGATGAGTTATTAAAATTTTGATTGATTTGTTTTATAGTGCACCTTTAAACATTGTTTTTCAAGACTTATAAGTTTGAATTTTTGATTTGTAAGATAAGCCCAGAAAAGCCCGAAAAGTCTTGTAGCCTTGTTAGTGTCGGGACCGGGCTTTGAAATATAGGCTCGAAAATATTTCGGGTCGAACCGGGCCGGACTCAAACATATGCGGGCTTTACGGGTTTGGATCAGGCCGAACTAGCCCGATTGACACCCCTAACTATAACTATTTGTAGATCATGTAGTATTTTAAATTATTATTTATTAACTAAAATTAATTTTTGCTTTGAAAGAAATTTAAATTGAGCTCTAATTTTAACTATTAATATTAGAAATATGGTGAAGAAATAATTTATTTTAATTAAATAAAATTATAAAAGGATATGGTATTCTTAATTGGATAGATAATTGTACTTTCTTATTCATAAAAGTTTTTAGTACATATAAGAATAACTTCTTCGTTTTTTTTGGTCAACAAATTAAGTATAATAACTTACTATTATATTATTTTAAAAATAAATATTTAATTTTCTTAAATAATTTACCTTAGCAGGAGAAATTTGCTAATTTTAATAACTTAACATAACTTCATTGGATAAGGTTGAAAATGATAAATTTCATAGGTTTGTTCTAATATATATATACATATACAAACTCATATAAAACATCTCTTTCATATCTAACTTCAGTCGAAAACTTAATAAAGTATTCTTAAATATGGGTAATCCGGCAGATCCAAATCAGATAAGCTTCTTCACAAATGAATGTGGCTTCTGCAAGAAAAAGATTTATCCAAAGCTTGATGACATTTACATGTACAAGTATGTTTTTCATTATTCTTCTAAGCATTTGATTCTCTTGTTTTATCGTAATGTATCTAAATTTTTTTTTTCTCGTCATCAAAACAGTGACAGTCCCTTCTGTACGGAAGAATGTCGAGAAAAACAGCAGGAGGCTGACAAAGAGAAAGCACAATTGGAGAAGATGAAGTCATAACAATGTTGATGGGATTTAACAAAATTAGGAGTCATGCAGTAGTTTTCTTATATATTTTAATAGTCAATGTTTCCATCTTTAAAAGTCAAACCTCATCATGTATTATTTATATTTGAATAAAAGATATGGTCAAAACTTCTTGACATATGTACCAAAGTCTTCTATGGTAAAAAATCTAATAAGGCACATATTCTATTCTTTTTAGAAAAGTATTTTCAAATGATTATGTAAACTCTTTTGATTATTCGTAGACTTTTTTTTTCTGAATTTTTGGTTTTTTTTTTTTTTTTTTTTTTCATATGCATGGAATATAACACCTCTTGTTTGGAATACTCTGGATTTTTTACATAATAGTAATGATGACATGTTGGAAAATAGAAATTAACAATGCATGTAATGTAACATTATATTGTTCAGGATAATGGAAAATAGGTTTACTCTTTGTTTAACATTGATACCAAAAAAAGAGTTTCCTCTTTGTTAATTGTAAGTTGATCGTATTTATTGTAAATAATTGGTTCAAACTCTT